>NC_051063.1:26702050-26932050 GCF_004664715.2 Peromyscus leucopus | reverse complement strand
AAGGAATAAAGTCTTTTTACAGGTAGAAGACAAATTCTATAGTTCAAACTGAGAAAGACTGTGTAATAGTTACTTCCATTGCTCTAACCAAATACCTGAGAAATTACAACGTAAGGGAAGAAGGATTTATGCTGGCCCACAGTTTGAAGGTGCAGTCCATTCAAGGGTCAAGTATGGAGACCAGAGCAGCTCTAGCTATGGCAGCAGAAGCATGGAACTTTTCGCTCACATTGCGGCAGACCAGAAAGCCTAGATTGGGGTAGAAGCCGTCTGGTCTATAACCCCCAAGACCCACCCCTAGAGATGCAATGCCCTCCCCAAGATAGGCTACATCTTCTAAAATGTCTACAACCTCCCAAGACAGTGCCACCGCCACCAACAGGGGACCAAGTTTTCAAACACATGAGCCTATGAGGGAGTGGATCGTTCCCATTCAAGACGTAACAGACAACCAGCCTTAAATTTCGGTAATGACTAGTTCAGTTTGGGTAGATTGGTGTTAAGAACTGGAGAGACTAGTGTTGTCATGCAGAAGTCCCTGAGAGTTTTGATGCAGCCTGTTTGCTCACCGCTTCTAAACATATTCTGCTAAGACAGCAAATTTATTTGAAGCATTTGAAGCAACCTGGCCATCTCCTTACCAAGACTTCTGTCTGCCTGGAATGGCCCAGGCAGGAGGTCATTACTAGGATAATTCACCGCATGTGTGTCTTTTTTTCAGATGAAAAGATTCTTAAGAACATGTGATTTGGATGAGAAATGCCCCACATAGGCTCATGCATTTGAACACTTGGTCTCTGGTTGGTAGCAGTTTGGGAGGTAATGGAACTTTCAGGAAAGTATAGCACTGGTCACTGGGTGGTGGGCTTTCAGGGTCTGTAGCCTGGCCCCTCTTCCAGTGTGTTTTGTCTCCTTTCTGTATATGGTTGAAGACAGTCTCTCAGCTTCCTGCTCCAGCTCTCTGCTGCCATGCCTAGCCTGCCATTATGGACTATTTTTTCAAGTTGCCTTTGGTCATGGAGCTTTATCGTAGCAATAGAAAAGTAACTGATACGTAAAGTATCTGAAGACTTTATTCACTGGGACCAAACTCTTTGTTCACCAAGACATTTTCTCCTAAGTTTCATTGAAGACCACACAGGGAGGGTAGGAAAATCTTCTGCCTCCTTCACCATACTTGAGCAGATGGCAGCACCTACCTGGTGTCCCCAGCTCCCACCACAGGTTCTGGACGTCAGATGAATTATGATTCTGTCCTTATTAACATGTGTTTCACACTCTGATACTAACTGCTTCTGCCTCCAAAGTGGGGCAGCAAAACAATGCTCCAGAAAAAACAACAACAAAAACAAAAAACACCTCACTTGTTGAGGGACACCAGAGCTAGAAGAGTGGCTTGTTTACTTTCACTACAGCCTCCATCCCAGCAACCCCCCTGAACCTGCTATGACCTCCTTTGACCAAGCCTCTTCATCCAAAAGGCAGCTGAATGCATCTTGTGGCCAGATGTGCGCCCCCACACCCAGCGTTCCTGAGCTCAATTCATAAATCCCATGCTACCTGTGCTGACGGCCTCCTCGCTGCTAACAAATACCTCTCTGGATCAATGCTCTCTGACCCAATCCCAAGGCAGGGAGGTGACTGGCCATCTTTTAAATGACACAAGATCGATGAAGTGTCATCATCCCCAAACCAAAAAAGTTGACAGACCTGCTGCCCAAGTCCTCTTTCTCTTTCCCAGGCAGCACCAGGCTGATGAAGTCAGCCTGTTTTGCCACTAGATACAAGACAAGACTAAAGGAGATACATTTCCATTCCCCATTCCCACACATGTCAAACACCACTGTAGGTTATCCAAGCCCTTTTCTTTTTGGCCAGGATCGATATTTTTGTTTAGTGTCCCTTATCTGTTGGTATATTTAAATAGTTCATGGTGCTGAGAAAATGCTGGAATACAGTGCATTAGCTCCAGGGCCATCAGGATTAACCATTAATATTTCAGATGCATCTTTGCTATAGCAAAAGCTTTATATTCTGCAGCACTTATTTTCTGCATGCTTATCTTTACTTCTGCCGTCAGGGGCCAAAAATGTTACTTTCTGCCTTGACTCTGAAATATAATCCTCTCTACAACCCTGTGAAGTTGCTGTGCCTAGCACATTTTGCAGATGAGGAAAGCAGGCTTATTGAAGTAAAAAGATGTGGAATATCGCATAACCACAAACAAGAGAGTGGCTCTCCAACCTTAGGTCATTCATGGCCACGCCCCAAGAAATCCTTACTGCATCATCAGAAAGCTTTCAGAAGGCATTTGATCAGAGCCATTCTTACTTTGGTGAGAGAGCTGAGCCACTAAAACTCCCTGATACCCATCTACAAATAGGTAATGACAGAAATGGACACTGAGTCCCTTCCACTCTAGGTCACAACCCTTCCTATCCTGCATGCACCTCTCCATGACCTCCCTTACATTCTGTTCTATGCAGCAAGTTGTCTTTGTCTCCATAGATTTCAGTCCAAGCCCAGGATTCTTGTACCTACAATTTACAATGCTGCATCATGAAAAGAAACTCTCTCCCTCCATCTCTTATATCCTCCAGATCTGTGGCTCCACTCTTTCTCTTTCCTGGGTGCTTTTTCAAAATAGAGGAACAAGTGCTAAACACTGAGTTATTGGATATAATAATGAGGACTCTGTCTAATGGATATATAAGAAACTATTAGAACAATCATCCATGCTTATTTCACTTCTTCTCATGAGCTGTATTCTCATGATCTTTGTCCTGGGAAATGGAGGCATACCTGTAAAGTATATCATTATCTCTAAGATAGGTTTTATCTATCATCCATAACTCATATCACTTTGGAAACAGAAGTTTCCTACAAGTCTTCATGCACACGTGTAATCCCAGCAGAGGCAGATGGGTCTCAGTAAGTTCAAGGCCATTATGTCTACATAGTTAAGTTCCAGGTTAGCCAGGGCTACATTGTGAGATCTTGTCTCAGAAAAACAAGTCTTGATGTGAGGTGATCCCTTTTCCTACCAAGGTTTCTTCACCATAATTCTAGGGGAATCTCATACCCAACACTGATTTTTAAAACAGCAGTTGCCTCCCCTAATTCTCTAGTTCTTTAGTTTAAAAAATTACTTCAGGAAATTTTTTTTGCAATCCCCACTAATTTATAGCTCATAAAACCAAATCATAG
This sequence comes from Peromyscus leucopus, assembly GCF_004664715.2. NCBI lineage: Eukaryota > Metazoa > Chordata > Mammalia > Rodentia > Cricetidae > Peromyscus > Peromyscus leucopus. The sequence continues at coordinate 26,928,843 of NC_051063.1, read as the reverse complement.
AAAACATAAGAAAATTGTGTGCTGTGAAACCACAAGTACCAGAGCCTATAACAGCACCTGGCCCTCATTGCTGCTTGTGATACAGTCATTGGTATGTTACCAATGCCACAAAGATGCTATGCACCACATGAATTTCACATACACTGAAAAGGATCAAAAGTGTTTAAGGACCACCTAGATTTTCTAAGAGGCACCAAAAGGTATTTGAAAAAGAGTAGATGAGGTCTTCCAACGAAATTGAGATGTCAAAAAGAGTGACTGCTTTCAGTTACTCAGCATCACAACCTTAAATGACTCTAAGAAGCACCATCTAACTGATGTGTTGGGGTTAGAGAGCATTTCTTTCTGACATAACAAGGGTGAAATGTTCATGGTGGCTTTTTAATCCAAATGAGCAAAATCATAGTTTTGTAAGAGACATAAAACCACGTCATCTCGCATGCCATCATAGCCAGAGCCAGCTTTAGATGCCCTACTGTGTGCAACCAATGCCCACAGCTAGTGGTTTTCCAAATACTCACAGACCAGAGTCAGTGAAGGAGAGAAGCATGACCTGCTCAAGGATTTCTTCAGAAACCTATTATGTTCAGTTTCATTTTACCAGAGAGCCCTTGTCTCCATCCAGGTGAGCCAAGGAGGAACATACAGGTGAAGCATCCTACATGATCCGTGCCTGGCACAAAGGCACATTACCTGCTCACCTGTCTTGTTCTCTGCTCTGCCTACATGGGTCCTGGACAAGACAGAGCCCTGTGTATGATGTTTGAGTACTCTAGGTGAACAGTGCTGTGAACCACACATTCTGAACTTGTATCACACTTTATGGTAATTATTTATTTAATTTTTTTTTTATCCAGGTCCATTTTCTGGTATGTAAACATTTATCTCTGAAACAAATAAAAACTAAACTACAATTCTGTCACCCTCAGGGCCTCTATCTCATGGCTCCATCCTATAGTATGTGCCAAGTCTGCCTTTAATGGTCATACAAACTTTCCCTGGGTGACTGACTTCTACTGTTAGATATCAAAGGTTCCCATCGACAATTTGGCCGTCCGCACCCATGAGGCAAGGGAATAATAGTCATGTTTGAACTTCACTCTTCTTGCTCCTAGGGTTCACTGTCAAATTTTTCAAGAGAGAAAGTCTGAGAAGGGGATATTGAAATGCAAATGAACTCTGGCAGGCTGAGGGATTGGCAGGCAGCTCCCAGACAGTCTTCTCAGTCCCAAGGAAAGAAGGTGGTGAGGCTGCAGCTTGAAGCAGGAGTTTCTTTCTTAGGTCAGGTGTTTTTTGAAGTTGGCAGATGGCAATTTCATTTGCATTTAATACCCTTCAGACTATTTCCTTTCTGTTGTGCTAAACACCTCTCTCGGTTGGGTCTAATTTGATGAGGTCATGCTGTCACCCTTGACCCTCTGGATCTTAAATGAAACCATCTGACTAGAAAGGAGAGAGAGAGCGCGTGCTCTTAGTCTCATTCACAGACATTTGATATTTGCAGATGTATGACCAGCTTCCCTTAACTACCCACTTGGCAGTTTAGCTCTTGATTAGAAGTGGAATTGGTGAATTGCCCAAGAGTCCAACATTTGAAGAGTAAATGGGCCCAATTAATCCTTTGTCACATTCTTGTCAAAATAAAAGCACTATGCCAAAGAAAGAAAAACAACTGCCTGTACCTACACTGAGCAATTTGGGATATTAGCAAACAATTAATTTGAGAAAACATCTAAATAGCATAGTGCACAAAACATTTGCAGAGTACTCTACCCGTGAAGTGAGTCACAATATAAAAGCAGATACAGGAGCTGGGGAGACGGCACAAGGCATGAAAGTGTGTACTGTGTAGTGCTATAACCTGAGTCTGAATCCTCAGAACCCATGTGAAAATTCAGGCATGGCTGTGCATGCCTGTAACCCCAGCACTAGGGAGCAGAGGCACACAGATAAAATCTGAGAGCTCATTGGCTAGCAAGTGAGAGACACCATCTCTAGGGAATAAGGCAGAGAGAGATGGAAGAAGATACCCAAAGTTCTCCTCTGTCCTCCATATGTGCATGCCCAGATACACATGCCCACACACTCACATGCATGCACTACACACACACACACACTATATATATATATATATATCAGATAAAGACCCTCTCCTGTCTTATAGAAAATGCCATCCATCCTTGTAGGTCCTGGATATCATATGTTAGGAGAAAGGGACCCAATTCTACCTTTCTAGCTAAAACTCAAAACAAAAATAGAGAAAGCAGGTGTATAAATAGATTTTTCTCAAAAGGCTAACAGTTGTGTGTGAGTGTGTATAGTCTATGTGTGTATACTATTCAAACATATGTGTATACAAGTGCATGTGTCTGAGTACAGGCATGAAGGCCAGAAAAGACCTCGGGTGTTCTATCCAATCACTCTCCACTTCTTTCTCTTGGGACAGCGTCTCTTGTTGAATCTGGAGCTAGGCTGGCAGCAAATCCCAGAGAATCTCCTGTCTCCTCTGGCCCATCATGCTAGGCTATAGGAGCAGGAATGGCCAGACCCAGCTTTTTTGTGAGTGCTAGAGATTTGAACTCAGGTCCTCAAGCCTGTGCAGCAAGTGTTCTTACTCACTAAGCCATCTCCCCAGCCCTGAAAAGCTAATAATATTTGCATTTGTATAGGTGTTTGAACTATAGCTTTATACACACTTTTGCAAGCAAGATTATGTTTTCATGTCTTCTTAGATACACAGAAACTCACCTTGTTTTATCTTTGTTCATGTTATATGATATAACCTGTAAAGCGTCTTTTGGGGAAAAGATACTGGCACTTCAAGTTTCTTCTCAAAATAGATTTGCATCTGTAGTCTTAGCCAAATTATCACCTGAATTAAATGTAAACTTCTGATGAAGCTGTGTCCCAGGGAAATACTAGTGAGAAAAGATGCTTCAAGTCAATTTCATCTTTATGCTGTGTCATATGTAAGCAATCTAATTAAAGCTCACAGTCTATTTCTAGAGATAGAGGTTGTACTGTGGTCACTTGGTAAGGCTGAGGTCTACAAGGACAGGCTGAAGATAGGTGCTGATTCATCCAGGGGCCAGAATTCTGGCTGCAGGTGCAGATCAGGTAGCCCAGGCTGCTTCCTGGCGCATGATGCTGTAAAGTTTTGATGGTTATCACCACTGGTAAACCAGATTTCTGGCTTCTCCTGAGATGTTAAAAGATCCACCATTTCAAGGTCTCCTCCCAGGGCAGAGATGGGCAGGCAGAGAAGAACCATCTTTTGCCTGGGGGGATGGGTTCCAGGGCACCTGAGTTCTGACTCCCTATCTCATCGGTCTTACCTGGCAGCACCAAAAGCAATGGTTCTCAACCTTCCTCATACTGTGACCCTTTAACACAGTTCTTCATACTGTGGTGACACCCAGCCATAAAATTATTCCGTTGCTACGTCACAACCGTAACTTGCTAATATTATGAATTGTGTTTTCCAATGGTCTTAGGCGACTGCCACGAAAGGGCTGTTCGATTCCCAAGGGGGTCATGACCCATAGGTTGAGAGCTGCTGGCCTAGAGCTTCGGACTTTGTGATGTCTTTTGGAGCAGAATAAACGTAGCTTCAGTGTTTGCTGGGTCTGATTTAAATTTGACTATTCTTCACATTGTGTGTTACTCATAACAAGATCAATATCACCTTTTCAAGATAAAAGTGCGTGCATATTAATTTTTGGATGAAGTAAAGGACAAAAAGTACATAAAGCAGAAGAGGAAATCCCTGTGAATACTACAGGACACAAGCAGAGCAGCCTCCATTTTCTCCTGATTTTATATGATGGCAGCAATATTGTATGTGTTGTTTTGTGACTTGATTTCTATTTAAGGCCATTTAGCATAACTCCCCATGCTTTGGTAAATAATATAGTTAATAGCTGAAAAACAATACATTTTGTGTACTGTTTTTAAGCATTGGTCTTGGTCTGTTACTGGTCATTGACTTTATGTTTTCATTCTTTTGATTATTATAAATAATACTATGATGAACATCTTTTTATATAAAATTTTACTTATATTTAGATTGTACATGCTTGTGCATGATAAGCACATGTTCTAACCATACAAGGGCCGAGCCTCAGAGTTCTTCCTCAGAATAGAATCTTATACATGTCAATTCTGTGCCAAAGATCTGAACAAGTATTTCAAGCCTGCAGAGCACATTGCAGATTTCTCTCTGAAGAGCTGCACCAGGTTAATATTCCTGGTGGCAGCATAGAAGAATCTTCATCACATTCCAGCTACAGAAGTTTGGGAAATTTTGTGAAAAAATAAATACGGAAAACACTTTTTACTTTTATTTTTTGAGATTATAATACAATATAATTACATAATTCCCCTTCCCTTTCTTTCCTCTAAACACTCCCCAAGCCCCTCCTTACTCTCTTTCAAATTAATGGCCTTTTTGGAAAAGCATTTTTTTAATGCTTTGACCATATTGGGGCCAGGATTGTTGCTCAGTTGGTAGGTACTTACCTATCATACAAGAGGCCCAGGGTTCTATCCTCAGCACCACATAAATTGTGTACAGTGACACACACCTGTGATGCAGCAGTCAGGAGCTGTGGCAGGAGGGTCAGAAGTTCAAGGTCATTGTCTGCTGCTGCGCAGTAAGTCAGAGCCCTTCTGGGCTATGTGAGACCCTGTCTCAAGACAACAAAATAAAACTAATGAAATTATTGTCTTGCTGATATTTGACATATGTCTGTTTGTTGGTGGGCTTCATTAGCTTTTCTCCTAAGAAACTATTTATTACCACATAATTTTTCTCAGACTGGTGATCATCATTTGTAATTATAACACTCTACTTAGCTTGTGGCTTCAGGGGTTAATTGATAGCATGGGTGAGAGTCTCAAAAAAGGCTCTGGGTAAGAAGACCCTACATATCACACTAGTCCTGAATCACAGAGTCCTCTTGGTAAGAGGAAAGTGCTTGGCAGATGATCCTAAAGTCCCATTCCTGGGTACAGGCAACTTTATAGAGAGGTGTGAGTATGTATCCATGGATACTCACACCCCCAAAGCCACAAGGAGAAATCAGACGCACATATTATATATAAACATGGATAAATGTACACTACGGATAAATGTCATAACACAACATAGAAACCACACATGTCTATATCAAACCATACAGTGAAACTCTACAAAGTAGTTCTCATCTCATTTCCAGAAGAGGAAGCTCAGTGTAGGGGAGACTCTGAGGGTCATCTGTAGGTACATGTTCTACCTTCTCTCACAGAAAGAAAGGTTGTAATAATGGATCTGGAAGTTCACTGGCTAGCCACCCTGTTCTAAGTGGTGAGCTTCAGGTGCAGTAAGAAACCTTGTCTCAAGGGGATAAGGTAGAGGGTGATAGGACAGGACCCCATAGCCTTCCTCTGGCCTCCTCAAGTAGCACATACACAGCTCCCTACTCCACATACACATACAACACAAACACACATACATACACATGCCATACAACATACGGACCCCCACACACTACACACACACACACACACACACACACACACACACACACACACACACATACACACTATTTGAAAAGATGTTGCTTTAAACAGCTAAAAATTAAAATAATCACTTAGATGTAAACATATACATTGGACAGCCTCTACTTCAATAACAGTAACAGAGCCCTAATTAGGAAAAGGTCCTCAGCATCTGTGCTATGCCTGCAATAGCTTAAAATATACATCCTTTCACAGTTTCCCAAAGGAAACTGTATGCTAAGTACACACTGTGGTCCCAGATGGATTTATTATTGGTTTTCGTTTTACTCAATTAATATTATATCATAAGAATGTCTACTGCCACACTGTCACCATAAGCACAGGTCACATTCCACCAAGTGACTCATCTATAATTTATATTCATAATTGACATTACTTCAGGTTTTTTCTCCAGGGATAAATATCAGCGCAGTGAGTACATTTATTCATGTAGCATTTTCTTTATCAGGATTGTCTTGTAAAAATTATTTTAAACCAAAATGACCATAACTAAAACTTCTGGAGATGACTATTTTTAGTTTCAAAGAGTAACTCTATAATATTTAGTGCTTTAAAACTAATTTGGTTAAAAAAAAGTAGTGTGTGAAAGAATGAATATTTAATAAATAAATAAGTAAATAAAGTAATATGGTTATGGATAATAAAGGATTGAGAAGTGATAGAGAAATAAGTAAAACAACAGATAGGCAGAATGTCCAACAGCCAACAATTGTGAAACAACACATAGACAGTGTTTGATCGCCATCCTTTTCAAAGTTCATCTCCTAATTCAGATTTTACAAACAATTACAAGCAGACAGCACTCTGTAGCTGCCGCATAGTTTGCCCTGGAGCAATTTCTCCACAAGCCGAGGGTCTGTGCCCTTCCTAGCCCAGTTGCATGACACCAGACCTAGATGCTTCCCTAGAAATGTAAAGAGTAGCCGGTGCATTGAAGAAAACATGTATATTTAACCGGAGGGAAAAAAGACAGAGAGGTGACAGGTCCCCAACATCTCCATTTGCTTGCTACTGGGGAGGTTTCTAGAGTGTGGCACCTCAAGGGCCTGTGTTGGGATGTTCCTGGACAAACCAGGTTAAATTGCTCATCTCGGCAGGGAGCTACTACTTACTTTCTGTAACATCTCCAAGAACAGAACTTAGGCCAAGACACTTAACATTACCATTACCAGAGACAGCATCTCCAAATTAGCATCAAGTGGCACTTGCAAGTGCAGTGGAGTGGGTGGGTGAGCCAGTCTCCCACTGAACATGAGGAAAAGGGGGCTCTTACACGCTGCTGCAGCAGAAAGGCCTCTAGGTATATTTAAAACTCCCTTTGCTTCAGGAAGTGGTGTCAGGACTACCCTAGCATGGCTGAAGGTGAGTGTATACTGAAGCTCTTCACACAAAGAAATGTGTAATGGAGGCTACAGGCAGGACATTCTTGCACCCCAACGCATGTGTATGCTACTTGAGGATTTTGTGGTGTGCAGATTCTCCATTGGTAGGTCTGGATTGGTTCTGAGATTTTCCCATTTCTATAAACTTCAAATGGTGATGATGCAGCTGGTGTATTGATCCACTCTAGCAGCAACTAGGTATGGAGGAAAGACTTGGACATCCCAAAAGATGTGGAGATAGGAGCTGATAATCACCAAGAACTTGATAATTACCAGGGCACAAGGGGCCCTCCCAATGTAAAGATTCTCCAATTATCTCAACCACAACATGACTCTTTTTTTTCTTTTTTGGTTTTTTGAAACAGGGTTTCTCTGTGTAGCTTTTCGCCTTTCCTGGAACTCAATCTGCAGCCCAGGCTGGCCTCACAGAGATCTGCTTGGCTCTGCCTCCCAAGTCCTGGGATTAAAGGCATGTGCCACTACCACCCGGCTAACACAACATGACTCTTTAAAGATGTTTTGAAATGTACACTTGGCTTTGAAGACGAAACACCAGCTCCAAGTTTTTGACATATCATCCCATTTATATGGATGTGCATTACAGTACATTTGGGATCACTGCAAAGAATTTCTTTAAGAGCAAATTAATTCAAACTCTAATCTCTTCAGCTAATATAAATTTTCTTGTCTTTTTTATTTTTCAAAAACAAATGAGTTGTTGTCAAAGGTTATTGCAACTGCTTATGTATGAAATAGAGCTTTCCTTTGAGTTTGCAGCCAGAGCTCTCTGTTGGAAAGAGATTTTGGTTCTGCAGGTAGGATCCAGATGAAGGTGTGTCCGTCTACTGATGAATGCTGATTTTTTCTGCACTTGGAAGATCTGCCCCAGACAAGAGGAAGACTTGGCTACAGTAAGTACTCTTTTCTTGGACACTAGGGTCCATCAAAAAAGAAAGGAATATATATTACTGAGTCTTATGGTGGGTGCCATTAAAACCATGGAGCATGTTCCTTCATAGCCTCAAGGTCAGCATGGCCTGATGGACCCCAGAATTACACTTTTTTTTAAATTTCACTGTGACCAGAGCATTGGTAGGTTTATTTGGCTCAAAGTACTCGAGACCCAAAGCCCAAGGCCATGGTGCCAAAGTCTTGGCACCTGATGAGAGCCTTCTTCCTGTGTTAGAACCTGGCATCTCACAGCAAGACAAAGTACACTGTTTTAGCTCAGGTCTCTCCTCCTTTCCTTAAAAAGCCACTTATGCCATTATTTAGTACATTGTCCTCTGTCTCGGAAGTAGGAGGTATGCTTTATACACAGGAAGGCCAGGTTCAGAGAGGCTAGCTAATCATCCAAGACACACAATTAGTAGCAGAAGTTGACTACAGATTTTGTTTCAAGGTCTATGTTTCTTCTGCTGGCTCCATGTGTCACATTTGCTAAAAGCACAAATGCAATAACTTTTTTTTATCTTCCTAAGAGACATATGAAGACAGAAATGAATACAGAAATCTGTTCCACAGAAAGAGCCTCCTATGGGATTTTGAGGCATTTTTCAAAGTCCTGACTGGCATGACCCCCTCTAAGCATGCCTTCTCCCTGGAAGCTTTTTTACCAGGGCTTTAGAGTTCTCTAAGAGGACTTATGGTATGTGTACACTAGAGGTACTTTCCCTAAAGCCATGTCCAGGTGTCCATGAACACACTTCTTTGTCACAGTTCCTAGGGCTCAGAGATTCCCTGAGCCTGTGGTCATGAAGTTTAAGCAACTGGGCTTCCTTGCTGCTCTATCTACCTATTCAGATGCCAGCTTCTAAGGATAACAACTCTTATTAATCAATCTATTGAGTATGAGAGAGAGTTGGTTGGGCATCAAAAGTATGACAGCAGAGGGAATTCTGTCCTCAAGGCACTCACGGAATACTGAGGACGCTAACAGGTAGGTGGGTTCCTCCAAAGATAGATGGTGGCTTTGAGGATGGGCTGCAAGGAAGCCAAAGGAAAGCTGGTCCCACAGAGAGTCTTGGATTTAATAAAGTATGGGCAGTTGGCCATTCATCATTACTCTTAGCTTCACAGTATTTAAATTCCTTCATGTCTTTAGAAAACACCATCCATTTAGACAGATACATCTCAGGTCTTCTCACAAAAGTTCCAAATGCCAGATCCCTGCTTACAGCTTGCCCTGCATGTACTTCAGGCAGAACATACAGCTCAATATCCATGATGAGGTAGCAGGGACCTTCAGTCTCCATCAAAATATGCTACAGGGAAGACCCAAGGCCTTAGCAGAAGTAGCAACTGCATCTAATTTCCAGAGGTGGCCATGGCAGGGTTCCAGAGGTGCATCTAATGTTCAGCTACAGTGGTGGTCACCTTGGGTTCCAAACTGCAATGTCTGCCTTGTAACAGGCATAGTGCTCTCTAGCAGCTGAGCTTTATCACCACCTGAGTCTTTTTGTAACTTCTTGACATTTAGGCATGTTGGACCTGTCAAAGATGCTATGAGTTGCCCAGTACACTTTTAGCATAGAAGACCCAGTGTCCATCCCTGTGCCTTGCCCCTGAGGATTGAACTGTGTAGTGATTTCCTGTGTCTGACACAGAGCAGATGAGTGAAGGTGATCAATGCATTTCAGGTCCATAGTCCATAGAGGAGCCTGGTGATAGCTAACAGCCAGAATGTGCCAGAAGAGATCCAGAACATGTTGACCACAAGGTGAGGTCATTTGTTTATATGAAATGATTTGTTAGGCATTTTCTTTCCTGAACACTTGTTATTCATGATGTGTGTGGGTGTGTAGAGACAGACCAGACGTCAATGTCAGATGTCAACCTCTGTCACTCTTCACATTATTTTTTTGAGACAGTGTCTTTCACTGAACCTGGCGCTCACAGATCTTGCTAGATTAGCTGGCCAGAGAGGCCCAGGGGTCCTCTTCTCTCTGCCTCCCTAACATTAGGATTCCAGATACGTGCTATCACATCCAGCATTTTATACCTGAGATGGAGGATCCAGATTCAAGTCCGTACATGCTTAGATGGCAAGCACTTTGCCAACTGCCATGACCCCAGCCCCTCTTCTCAGTTTTTCTGTTATAAATTATCCACTTATGATCTTTCCACGCTTGCTTTTTTCTTGGTTAGAGAGCTCAGTTGACACATTTAATGTGCCATTTAGTCAAAGATGTAGGAAACACAAGACAGTCTGTGTACAGAGAACCTACAAGATTTGCTTGAGAAGATCAGACATGTGCACATGTCAAGATAAAAATCCATCTCCCAAAATACTTGTTTTGGGAGCAATACAGCAAAAAACAACTAATTATATGACATCACCAGATGGGTGAAACTTGTGCACTCTAAGTATCCTCACATATTCTCTGACAGTGACCCAACTCACAAATTAGCAACTAAATTATTGACAATGCTAGCTGGTAATTAAGGTATGCCATTGCCAACCCGTCGTCCTTCGTAAGTAAACAGTCATAGTCACACACTAAGATTATTGCCCCCTCCCCAGTCACAGATGCTGATGTATAAAATGCTGTGTGATGATAACACACAATTTAAGCCCTAGGGAGAAAGCCTGGGTTTCCGTTCTGGTGCTCACTGGTCTCACATTGACTCAGACCTTAATTATCAGCTGACCGAATACACTGTTTGCTTCACAGTGTCTCCATCCTTGGTTCCCTGGAGCAATTCAGAACAGAAGGGTTGAGAAGCCAGGCTGGATTAGAAAGGCCTTCACGGTGTTCTTAATGAGAAACTAGAGCAAGCGTGTCCCTGGATGGTGCCATTAACACACTTTCTTTATTCTTTTTTTGTTCTTAGCACCAAATTTAAAATAAACATTTACAAAAAACACAAGTGGAAATAGGCGACATGAGCTTCCCATTCCAAGGCGCCATCTGTTCAGGTTTGCACCCTCGTGGTCGGAGTGTTAATATCTCCCCGTGCAGAGACACCATTTGTCAGCATTTCCATTCGTTTTTAATTTTTTGGTCTAAGTCAGCTGAAATTCTCTGAGTGCAGATGTCTCAGTTTCCTTAGTCACACCCCACTTTGAAGAGAGTGTCTTTCCATACCCTATCAAGAGAAGAACTATAACTATCTGCCTATGGTTATTCAAAACTTTTTAGGGGGGAGCAGAAAAGTTCAGGGATCCAGTCTCTCCAGGGTAGTTAGTATCTATCTTTATGATTAACATTGGAGAGACTTAAATGAGTTTTAAAGGCCTCATAAAAGAGCAAAGAAAAGTCACTGAGGGGAGGAAGAACTCAGCATTTCTATTGCAGCTGCCAGTGCTCTTTACAATCCCTAATGAAGCCCTGATGGGGTATAAAATATCCCAACTCTTACAAATGACTCTGTCAGCTAGACAATATGCAATGCTTAAATTCCCACTAGGTTCATATTCATTTTCAATAGCATTTTAGTGAAAGGAAGCATATAAATACTCCACTTGACTAGTACTTCACTGAAAGAAGAAAATAATCTATGACTTATTTCTGTACCAAAGCAAACAGCCCTGTTTTCCTGAGTCTGGCTCTTGCTCTTGAATTTGCAAAGAAAAGTCACAAGCTATTGCTGCTGATGTAGACACTGTTATTATTTTTAAACCAGCTGTTCTTTCTTCTTCTATCTCTCACCATCAAGCAGATGTGTGCCTTTTGTCATTCCTGCTTGTATATGGTGTATATGTGTGTATGTCTGTGCATGTTCATGTGTGTCTGTGCACAGCATGCATGTGGAGGCCAGACGTTGACACTGGGTATATTTCTCAGTCATTTTTCCATCTCATCCTTCGAGATCATCTCTCACTGAACCTTGAGCTCACCAAACATGCTAGACTAGCTGGCCAGCAAGACCCTCTTGTCTCCACTTCCCCTATGCTGAGATGGCAGGTGTGCACAGTGGTACTTTGCTTCTAGGTGGTTGTTGGGTGTCCAACTCAGGTCCTTACACTTGCATTGAAAGCGCTTTTTACCACTTTGCCCATCTCTGCAGTCATCAGGTGTGTAGCTCTTTAAATTAACAAGATCATTACTTTCCTCTTGCCCAGTATATGACTTATTTTAAAGTTTTGAAAGATATTTTTTTCAAACACTATTGATTGGCATTTATAACTTTTCTTCCAATGATGATCAAGTTCAGGGCATTGGTACGCTATTAGCCAGTTAATTGACAGTTAAGGTATTTCATCACCAGTTTGTTGCCAATCATAAACAGTCACACTGGTATTCCCAAAGATAAAAAGAATATGAGCCACCTACAATAAAACAAGACACACCTAGGACAGCACAGAGACACAGTGGTGTAAAAGCTGGGGAAAGGGTTATAGACTGATATAAAAGGCACAAAGGTGAAATACATTTATGCTATCCCTTTTAAAGCAATGGCCTTGTGCTGGAGAAGAGACACAGCCTTACTACAAATAATAGAGTTTGAGCCACATGCTGGGACAGAGTTCCACACAATAGGAAGTCTGTGCAGTGGAAGGACATTGGATCCCACTAAAGCTGTGAGACATGTTGTGATGTGCGTAACATGCCATGGAGACAAGAAAAAAAAAGCCAGTGGAATCTTCCTGCAGCAGGACACTCTTCAGGCCTTGTCCATGGACTGGAGGCCTCAGGCCCCTAGAATGAGGAGAGTGCTAGGATGTCACCTCCTGAGGTCTGAAATCCATCCTTGCTCAATAATTACCTTTCTGGCTATAATTTTGGATGTGACTCTCCATGGAGACTTCCTCGTGAGACCCCACCAGTGCCTTCCGGCCCTCTCACCAGCAGGCTTGTTGTTCACTCAGCACTCCTCTGCTCTCAGTCCTGGGCTCAGGCCTACATAGACCACCTCCTCCCAGCCCTTAGGGAAGAAGCCACCAGGTGACCTCCACTCAGAAAAGAGGTGGGAAGCAAACACAATAAATGAAGTTTGTGCCCAAAGTCACATGTTAGGTCAGAAAGCAGGAGATTCTCAACCCAGATCAGGCCCTCATGTGCTGATCTCAACCTTCTTGTTACACTGATGGTCTTTGTGTATCTGTTTCTTCTGCACAGAAATATTCCCTCCTTACAATGCTCATGCACAACTCACAAAGCTCAGGAAACTTTTAGAACTTACAAGATTCTCAAGGCTCTTCCCCAAGGATAAAGAAGAGACAATTTCTGGAGAGATTAAGTTGAGGGCATGCTGTACAGGGTGCCAGGTTTAGAGAGGCCGCTTCAAGTGTCCTCACCCACTCTGAGGTGGGATTCTCAGTGAGGTCTCTGCCTTTCAGTCAGCCACCGTCGAGCAAGAACCCCTCACCAATGCTCCTCTAAGTAAAATAAACAAGAGTCACTAAGCTACACTTGGGTGCAAACATTGTCTTGCTCTGGTGCTGGTCTTTACTGGAGGGAATAGACTTTGTCACATTTCCCTGGGGCAGGGGAAGGAAATACCATAAAACAGTTTTAGCTGTTTGTAGAAATTCATAAAGTGAGGGATAGTTATGACTTCTAGCATTTGGTGAACTTGTGGTAACCTCCAAAAGAATGAACTGGAGCATCTCATTCTACAACTGACCTATTTGGCTACTTGAAGTAAATCTTAGAAAATGGTCATTCAAATGTCAAAATGATGATACCTGAGCTCCAGCATCATCATCATTATTATTATCTTTTGAGTTCTGTGTATTTGAGACAGTTTTAAAGACACTTAAGATGGACCTGTAATTCCAACTACTCAGGAGTCTGAGGCTGGAGGATTGAGAGTTCAAGACCAGTCTATGGCCACACCATGCTGAATGCACCCAATCTCATCTGATCTCAGAAGCTAAGCAGGGTCAGGCCTAGTTGGAACTTGGATGGGAGAGTTCAAGGCCAGCCTCTACTACAGAGAGAGTTCAAGGCTAATCTGGGCAGGTTAGTGAGACCCTGTCTCAAAATACAGCACTTGATTAGTGTCATGGTTAGCTTTAGCTGTCAACTTGACACAAACCTAGAGTCGAAGGAACCTTGACTGAAGAACTGCCCAGATCATATTGATCTGTGATTATGTCTGTGAAGCAGTTTCCTAATTGATGTGGAAGGGCACAGCTCACTGTGGGCTGTACTAGTCCAAGGCAGGTAGAACTGGGCTATAAACAAAAAGGTAACCAAGAAAGCAAGCCAATGAGTAGCAATCTTCAATAGTTTCTGCTCCAAGCTCCTACTTTGAATTCTTGCCTTGCCTTTCCTCAACGATGGACTGTAAACTGAAGGCTGAGACAAACCCTTTCCTCCCCACATTGTTTTTGGTCATGGTGTTTATTCAACAACCGAAAACCAAACTAAGATAGTAAGATTGAGGTCCTAGGTTCAATCAAGGGGGTAGGAGAAGGGGTGGTTGCAGGGGCAGAGATAAGGGGAGAGTCCTAGTCCTGTCTGACTGAATGTTCTAGAAGTTGTCTAATTCCTGGAATAACTAAGCTCATGTACTTTTGAGAGTGTCTGCAACATTTCTTCTTCTCAATGTTTGGTTCATGTTTTTGTTTTATGGTACTGAGAATTGAACCCACAGCTTTTCACATGGTAGACAAGTGCTATACTTCAGTGTTTTAAAATTATAACAATCTCTAGTCACAATAAGCAAGTTAAATTAGGCAAAATCATAAATTATATAAGACATAGAAAAATGTTGCCAGAAACGTTAATGAGATGCTTGCTTTACTTTAACAGTAAACCTAATTCTGAGCTTCCTGGTAGCTGAAGAGAAAAGTAAAACAGCAAGGCATGTACTTCTCAGTGTCTGGCTAGTACTAGTGTACATGTCTTCAGGAAGGCCAGACTTCCTGAGTACTAAAATCTTAAAATTGATGGGATGATGAATTTCACCAATGAGCCATTCAATGCAAGATCTGGACATGCATTTATACCAAGACTTCTAATTCCAGTCTACATTTAGGGAGGCAGACTCATTGCTGATAAGGAGGACTGCTTTTCAAAGGCATGTCTGCTTTACCAACTGATGTTCCACCTTGTCATCATAATAGAGCATAAAGGACCTACTGGAACATCCCTTGGGCACCCCCATCAATCATCTGAATCCCAGGCATGTTTTTGACAGACCAAACAGGGCAACCATTCAGAACTGAGCTGTCTGCTGAAAACGGATTGAAGGACTTTGCATGCTGATGAAAAAGAGATGTATGTCTTATGGCTGTCAGTTTGGAATCCCATGGAAAGATTGATTTTTCTTGTGTTTATTAAGAAGATCAACATGAAATTTTACCCCATCAGATATCAATGTTAATTATATTTGTAATGAATATCTGTGGGGAAAGAGACATCACATTGATGTATCCCCACATCTTACATGGCTATCAGTACATGAGTAAAAATTCATTTCCATAGCTCTTAAGTAATTTTCCTACTTAGCAATCTAGAGATAAATATTTAAAATTCTACATCGGGGTGGAATATCTGAGGGAAAAAAAATCTGTGTACACTATGTTCTTATGTCTGTTAACTTTATTCCTCTAAGACAAAATTCTATCAATTCAGCTACAACTCTGTCAGGCATTCAGGGCAGGAATAAGTCTAGATACACCAAGCTCTTTGTCTTGTCACCAAGCTACTTTATTTCTCTGGGATGAAGTCATGTCTATATAGCCTCATTTCCATCCAGTTCCCTCTCATAGTTCTGCTAATGACTAAGCTCTTATGCTTCCTGCCTCATCTTCATCCTCTGTTTCTTCTCCCTCCATGTCTACTTGCTCTCTACTACTGACTCAAGAGTTCTTCCTTACCATCTACACCACCTCTGTGTTCTTCTCTTCTCCCTGGTCATGCCTTTCTCTCTGCTCTACAGAAAATGCCTGTTCCTTTCCCCCCTCCCGTGTGGTTCTTTGCTTCCTCAGGAATGTTGCTCTACCTTCTACCTTGATGTGTAAAAATCTCTTTTGTTCTTAGTCAACTGCTCTGGAGAGCCACTAGGACTCAAGGCAAGAGGATGGTATGAGCTTCATTAGCACATGAAACAAAGCTATGTGTCTCCTGGTCAGCTTGTCTTTGCCTGTGTGACCTTATCCAAGTACTGGCTCCAGCAGGGAAGTTAGTTACCTAGAAGTTCAGCAGGTCTGAGGAGCTGAACTCTTTGCCAATTGGTCTGGGAAAATTTGGGCATGCAAGAATTTCATAGCAGAGGACAACTGAAATATTAAAAGCTGGATAACACCAAAAAAAAATATTTAAAATTCAATATGTGTGTGAATATGCACACATAATAAATATATACACCCACCATTGTATGTATGTATGTGTGTCTATATGTGTGTATTTTGATTCTGTATAGATTTTTAAGTTTTTTCCTGCTAAAGAAGTTTGTAAGCTGCCGGGCGGTGGTGGCGCACGCCTTTAATCCCAGCACTCGGGAGGCAGAGCCAGGCGGATCTCTGTGAGTTCGAGGCCAGCCTGGTCTACCAAGTGAGTTCCAG
Source organism: Peromyscus leucopus (assembly GCF_004664715.2). Taxonomy (NCBI): domain Eukaryota; kingdom Metazoa; phylum Chordata; class Mammalia; order Rodentia; family Cricetidae; genus Peromyscus; species Peromyscus leucopus. Next base: position 26,912,442 of record NC_051063.1, on the reverse strand, counting down.
GAAAGGCGCAAAGCTACACAGAGAAACCCTGTCTTGAAAAACCAAAAAAAAAAAAAAAAAAAAAAAAAAGAAGAAGTTTGTAAGCTATTGTTTTGTAACTCATTTTTATGTTTTCCTACAATTACATTATCAAGGTTTAACAAATTTAACCATACTTTAATTACTACTTGAAAGGTATTTATTCATTTATTATGCTACAATGTATTTGTGTGGTACATGTATGTGTTTGTGTTCATTGTGTGTGTGTGCATGTATGTGGGTGGGTGGGTGTGTGCCAAAGGTTGATGTCAGGTGTCTTCCTCAATCCCTCCCCACCTTATTTTTTGAGGCAGGGTCTCTCACTGAACCAGGAGCTCAGTGATTAACTAGACTAGTTGTCCAGTGAATCCCAGAGATCATTCCATATACTCAGAATGGGATTTTTTGCCTATTTTCACAACCTCTTGGCTTTCATGAAACAGATGGCAGGATTCTCAGGTGAAAGACATTGTATTGGCTTTCTTTCAGGTGGCCAGTATGGGGTCTAGCTTCTGAATGTGTAGTCAGAATAAGTCCTCTGGGTTGTCTCTGTAACTTGGTGTTAGAAGAACCTACCACACCCAGGGAAGGGGGCAGTGGTACAGGAATGACAGTAGTGTCATTAACTAAAACCAAACATTAACTTTCCTCTGCTCTCATATTCAGGGATAATTCACTCAGTGGAATTAGTTCTTTCTTACTCAGAGCAATGCGCTTGACTCACGGATGTTTCCTCGAGCCAGATTTTATGGTGTATGTCAGAAAGATCTCTAAATCCTTATAAGTTGTGTTTGGTTCTGTGCAATGCATTTTTTAATGCTCATGGGGCTTATCCATAAAACTCTCTGAAATGGCTGAGTTTCTCCTTCCATTCTGAAGAACACAGATCATTTTCCATGCTGGGCTACATCCAAAGCATATATACAGAACATAGAACTCACATGAACATGAGCTCTCCTAGAAGACATGGAACTATGACCACTGGCTCCACCATCTCCAAGGTAGCTTTATAGCTTCTTCTGATGCTTCCAGCCCAACTCTAGTCCTTCATGGGAGCTAGTCTTTGTAGCCCTGGAGCTCTTTTCTTCTAGTCCCTGACTGAGGGAATGGCCATCCTCTGAAGTCATCCCTATTCACCCACTTTTCCCTCCTCTGACTCCTCTGTTACCTGTTTTACCTGCTTGTTAGAGAGAAAATTTCTGCTACTCATTTCTGTTAGTTGGATCTCCTGTCCAATATTTCCAGAAGAAATTATCTATCTATCTATCTATCTATCTATCTATCTATCTATCATCTATCTGTCATCATCATCTATTTATCTTTTCCTTTTGGGCAGACTCTCATGAGCCCAAATTGACTTTAAACTTAGATAGTCAAGGATGACCTTGAACTCCTGATCCCCCAGCCACTAACTCCCAAGAGCTGGAGTTACAAGTGCAAGCTACCATGGTTCATTTATGCTATGGAATCCAGTGCTTTATGTATGTTAAGGAAGCACTTGACCACCTGTCCACTTGTGATTCCAACAGTCCAGACTCACACTTCCTGCCAGGGCTAATGCAGACTGAGGATTCCAGGCACTGATCTTCTGTATGGACCAAGCTAGTAACAGGACACCCCCACCCAGACACTAAGGTTCTTGCAACAATGTTGCCACCGGCGTCCCCTATGCTCATAGTACTTGCATTTTAGAAGTCACATTTTCTAGCCAATTTCTAAAGGAAACCACAAGCCAAGCAACTAATAACTTTAAAGTTAATTTACAATCTTATTTGTCCTCATACGATGCACAAAATAAACTCCAAATAAGAAAGATTGAAATGTAATATGTAAGAAAAAACACACTTCGAGAGAGGAGGAAACAGTGAGTGAGTTTCTTATATAACTTGGATGTGTAGAAAGTTTTCCAGCTGTGACTCAAAATGAAGATATAATAAGGGAAACATTCAATTTAAAAGTTGTGGAAATGGCAGGATGTGGTGCCACAGGCCTGTAATCCCAGCACTTGGGGTTCAGAGGCAGGAGGAGCAGGAGTTTGAGGTCAGCCTAGTATGATACATGTGACTCTATTTCTAAAAATAAAAAGGGTTGTGGAAAAGAATGTAAATAACAATTTTTAATCTGAAATATAAAAGTTATGACTCACATCACAAGGAATTAATGTTCTTTATTTTTTTAATAAAAAAGAAACAAACTCAGAAAAATGGACAAAGTAGAGAAACAGAGAATTCACACACTCAAAATCATACACACACACACACACACACACACACACACACAGCCACAGAAAAATGACCATTATAAGTTTAAAAAGAGGCTCACTTTTGTAATCCCAGAACTGAGGAGGCAGAGACAGCATGGTTTATGCAAGTTCAAGGCCAGGCTTATCTACACAGTAAGTTCCAGATGTGAGAACCTATTTCAAAAATAAAGAAATAAATAAATTTAAAAGCTGTTTCACTTTCCCTATTATATGAGGAATATAAACTAAAGCTGCCTAGAGATGCAATGTCTAATGAATCTGATAAGCAGAATGTAAAAATATTTGGTCACTCACTTCAAGCTTCGAGGAAATGGAACCCTCATACATCTCTCATAGGCAATGTCTGTTTACAGAATGTACTTGCCTATTGGCTCAGAGTTCCAAGTTCAAGCCTTTCACTATGAAAATACACCTCACACAGCATAAACTATGCTGAAATGCATTCCTTGATTTTGAAAATTATTGAGATTAACCTTAACATCCATAAGAAATGGTTGAATAGATGATGATGGAGCCACACCAGGCAACAAGTACAGAGTCCAGAAAATTAAAGAAGGAAGCTTCACATGAACTGATGGATGACAGAGTTGATGTATATATTGTAAGTGAAAAAGGTGCAAAGTCAGAAAACAAAAGTATGCATATGTAAACATATATGTAAAGTGTTACTTACATGTAAGACTGAAGGAAAAATATTTTTTCTCCCTGAAAAAAATTCAAAAGGCATAGGCAACAACTGATTAAAAGTAGTTATTTATAAAAGCAGAATGATAAAATGTAGCTAGAGTTTTCTTGCCTTGCCCACAGTCAGGACAAATCTTTGTCACCCGCCAGTCCCACAGCCGCTCAGACCCAACCAAGTAAACACAGAGACTTATATTGCTTACAAACTGTATGGCTGTGGCAGGCTTCTTGCTAACTGTTCTTATAGCTTAAATTAATCCATTTCCATAAATCTATACCTTGCCACGTGGCTGGTGGCTTACCAGCGTCTTCACATACTGCTGGTCATGGCAGCAGCTGGCAGTGTCTCTGCCTCAGCCTTCTGCTTCCCAGAATTCTCCTCTCTCCTTGTCCCACCTACTTCCTGCCTGGCCACTGGCCAATCAGTGTTTTATTTATTGACCAATGAGAGCAACAGATTTGACATACAGACCATCCCACAGCAATAAAAACTAGGAGGATAAAAGAAATAAGATTTCTATTTGTCAGTTTTTAGTTTTGAATAACATTTTTGCATTATTTGTGTGTAAACAATAAAGTTAAATAAGAAAGGATGAAGAGACTAAATCTAAATATATATGGAAACAAACTAACAAACTGTGCATAAAATTGATAATGCAAACCATGTAGAAGTAAGAATCTAAGTTTTTAGTATATCACCTCAGTTGAAGAAGGCTAAGAACATAAAATAACAGCAAGTAATTCAACAAGATGCAAGGTTGTTGATACTGGTATCAAGATATTATATTACCAGGCTAAGTATAGAACTAAACATAAGGATGCTTTGAAGAACTGGGGTCTTTCCTGAGATAATGCTATGGAGAAGACAGAAACACATGATTTTAGATTAGAATCAGAGACATCACAGTTGTGGGTGCATTTGTATGTGCCCCTGGAGCGAAAGTACACGTGTGTTTGCATGTGCACTGTGGGGGTAGAGAGTCAGACTTAGACGCAGCCAACTTTATGGGAAACAGGATCCAAGCAGGATAAGAAAGCAGGTTACTCCCTCCCCTGAGTAAAGGGTGAGTTGTCATTTGTGAAAATTAAACATGGAGAGACACCAAGTCACAGGAAATGAGACCCTGTTTCCAGCACCATGTGGGAGGTTGCTCAGCCAAGTGAAAAAGAGAACGGGCTCCAGAGACAGAAGGAAATGACTTCACATTCCAGCACACTTTGTTCCCCTTGTAACTCTGGATGACTGGGCCCCTTGGAGCCTTGGGTCCCTTGTTCATATGCAAAAATATTGGAAGCATTAAAAGGTTGCTGAGGGAACTATGGAGAGGCATGTCTGTGAGTCCCGGGGCATGGTGCAGGTGCCCAGTGGATAGCAGCCAGTGTGATGGTTACTGTGACTAAATCACCAAGTCTGCAAGCTTACGGCAGAAGGAGGGATCAGTACGTCATTTCTGGGAAATCTGCACTAAAACTGGAAAATGGATACTAAAACTGTCCTTTGAATTAGACATTCTGTTTCTCAATATTTATCCAGCAGAAGGAAACTAAGTATGCACAGGGAGATATGAATAATTCATTTCAGCATAAAACATACTTTAAAATTGCAACCGTTGAAGTGTAATTAAACTACCACTTTGATAAACTGATATAGAATCCACCTCCATTCTAAATACTTATCCTTATACCCATAGATTAGTGAGGTTCTCAGCCCTCAGTAGAGAAGCTTCTTTCTGCAGAACACTGAGGTTTTTTCAGAGATCCACAACAGGTCAAAGTGGCAAAGAGTAGGGAACTATGGAGTGCCATTCCCAAATGGGGCATCAACAACACAGCCCCTTCCTTCCCTCAGGCTTAGGGAGCATGCTGAAAGAGGCAGGAGGGACACTATAAGAAGCCGGAGGCCCAGGGCAGGGGGGGGGGGCGTTGCTTGAAAGAGTAGAGGCAGCCAATAGCTATTCAAGAATGGACATGGGGTCAGCCCACACCCATGTGCATATGGGCAACATTAATTGGATTTAGCAGGTTACATACTTAAAAGACTAGAAGAAGAGGGCATGAATTTCAGAGGAGGATGGAGGGCATGAGGAGATGGTGATGAGGAGTGGATGTGATCAAGATGTGATGTACTCACATATGAAATTCTCAAAGAATAAAAAAGAATGTAAGTACAGTTAAACTACTTACACATACACATTACTAGACACAGAGACCTAAGTAGATATAAAATATATGTGCAATTAAGGTGTATAATGAGCTTTCAAGTCTCTTTTATCAGAAGAACCTAAAAGTTCTCTCAAGAAATCCTCATAGATGTTGGTTTGTTTACTTGGTGTTTGTGATGCTGTAATCAAGCTCAGGGACCACCCAGACTATTCAAGTGTCCTTGCTCTGAGCTATTATCCTAGCACTCCAAATATAGACATATAGACTTATACCTATTCAGTCTTTACTGTGGTGATAAAATGAACTGTTCGAGCTAAATCACATAGGCAAGCTGTAGACTCCATCTTCAGTCCATCTTTCCTTAGCACTGACTGGTCACCACCATTTTTTTAATGAAAACTGTCTTTCCATTCTCTTCCTCCCACTGACACCTCTGGGTTTTTCGATATCCTTCTGTTGTTGGTAATACCATGGACTCATGAATTCATTGTGCTGTGACTCGTTATTCTTTCTGTTGCTCATTTTGGCCCTGGAAACACCTTTAACTGGACCCAGAATCTTTTAAACATGTTTGCTTGATCTCTGAGCCCTTCCAGGGCTCTCTGTTCTGTCCCTCACTGAGGGACATCTCTACAGCCTTAGCTTGGAGACTTAGTATTTAGAAACCAAGATCTGGGTGCTGACCACTCCTTGCTACTGACTGTCAGTCAGAATCTTTCCATAGCAACCCTGGAGTGTCTCATCTGGCTTTTCATCTCCAAAGAAAAAAATAACTTACATATGTATTAGGGTAAAAAACATTTTTTAATGTAATGATTCAGTGTTAGCCTTTTCTGTCACCTCTGGAACTCTGTTCTGCTAAAGATGTAAAGATAGAGAACTAGAAAATGAGTATAGAAAAATGATGCTGATTAATGTGAAGCTATAATGCCCTCACCTAGGCTTTGCTACTGCAGATGTGATAAAATCTTCAGTTTGAGGGATTTGAATGAAGACCGTCATCACTTTTCAAGACCTTTGGAGTCTTAATTGTATTCCTCTTAACATGGACATCAAGCAGAGGAAGTTGGAGTGTATCTGGTTGTAATTATTAAAGCATCACACCATGGAAGGAACTAAATATCACCAACTCTACTTTCATAGAGATGAGACAAAAAGAAATGTGTTCTGGGGTTGGAAATTGTTTGGAAGTCAATTCCACCATCTCAAAGAGGTGCACTCTTAGCTAAAATGTTGAACTTCCTTGAATTTCATTCTGTCTAGGAAAACTGTAGAAGACTTGAAAATGGACAGGATTATTACACTCCCTTCAGCTAGGCATTATTTGAACCTGAATCTCTGGTGGTTTGCCACTGTCTCCAGCCCTCCATTACAAAAAGTTACCTAGCCAAAAATGAGATTGAGAAAACTTGGTTCAAACAGATCCTCTTGGACAGTGTATCAATTAGGGACAGAAACAATAGAATGAATATATACTGTAAATGGATATTCATTAGACTGGTTTACATGCTACGGGGTAGGTGGTCCAACAATGGCCATGTGCATAGGGGAGTGATAGAAAAGCCAGCAGCTGCTCCCTCCATAAAGCTGGGTGCCTCAATTGTTCCAAGCTGGTGCTGGAGGCCTGTAGGATTCTTAGAGACTTCTGGTACTTGCTTCACATTGGAAGGCCAAAGCAGCAGCAACAACAATTAGACACACTCAGCAGCAAGAAGCAAAGGTGAGTAAACAAAAGCACCATTGCTTTTCCCTCGAACCTTTCTATGCCTGGGCTGTCATGAGAAGGTAATGTCCATGGGGGCAGGGGGGAGGGTAGGGGGAGTGCTTTCTTCCCCTCAGTTTGTGCTTCCAAGAAATATCCTCACAGACCCACCCCAAAGTGTATCACTTAGTTGATTCAGGGCTCAACCAAGTTGACGAGATTAACATCACAGGGAGTATCTGGTTGTTTGGAGTCTCCATCCTTACTGTTTCTGAATAACTTTCAACTCTGTAAATTGCAGAAAAGCGATAGCAATAGTGATATTTCTTATCTGTGCAGACAGAAATGATTATGGCTGTAACCGGCCCCTAGACCTTATCACACAGATTCCATGACAGAAGTGCCATTCAGACCATTAAACTCAGCATATAGACACTCACCCTGAGAAAGGCTTGGTGCTATGCTGGGATCCCAACACAAACTGTAGTCACCAGCCTGCTTGTAAAGACTTCCTATTGGCTTAAACCCATGTCCAGGTAGTTTTCTCTGGTGGATATCCCACAACAATGGCCATACAGATACTGACAAGTTTGTACACATCAACGAGTACATTTCTGCATTCTTTTTTTTTAATATTGGCTTTATTTTTAGTTATGTGTATGTATGTGTGTCTGTGGGGGGAGAGAGGGCAGGGTATATGCACATGAATGTGGGTTTCCAGAGAAGTCAGGAGTCAGATCCCCAGAATTGTAGTTATTGTAGTTACCGATTACTTGGAGCCACTTAACTTGGGTGCTGGAAACCTAACTCGGATCCTATGCAGATCAGTACACATTCCTAATTGCTGAGCCATGTCTCCAGCCTAGACATTTGTGCACTCTTGGTCACTTCATTCACACCCTGCTCTAACTCAGCTAAGTGCTCTCCTGTTTCTATCCAATAGATAGACCTCACATTTTACTGGTTCTGTCATTAAAGATTAAATCAAAATCTGTGACAAGTGTATATTTGTATAAAAGTCAAGGTTTTCTCCACTTAAGAAATTTATGGTTTAGTCCCACATCTATGGGAAATGCAAAGCAGCCTCTTTGTTATGAACGTAAGGTCCCTGTTTGTGACACTGGTGACCTGTGTGCAGCCATGCTAAGTCACTCCTTTTCATTTACTTTTCCCCTAAGCCTCAGGAAAGCTAACACCAAAACATCTCCTTTGTTGATTCCTAATCTTTTCCCCACAATTTCTTTTTTTTTTCTTTTGTTTTTAAGTTCTACAAATTTCCAGAAGTACCAGATCTCCATATCTGTCCAGGAAAGACTTATCTTGGAAAAAATCTAAGAAAATCCATGCACTACTTGGAATAAACCTGATGCAAGAGGCCTACATTACCTCCTTCAGCGAGGGCTGGAGACATGGTTCAGCTGCTGAGAGTGCTTGCTGCCCTTCCAGAGACTGGAGTGTGGCTCACAGCACCCACATCAGGCCGTCACAACTGCCAGTAACTCCAGCTCCAGGAGATCCGGCACACTCTTCCTGCTCTGCAGGCACCCATATGTACATGCACATACACATAGAATGAAAGCATACTAAAACTACCTTTTAATGAGCTTTTAGAGGCTGGGCAGAAGCTCTGTCAGTAAGGTACTTGTCTCTCAAACATATAAGCAGGATTTGATCCCTAAGCACCCGTTAATTCCAGGTATGTGCTTGTTGGGGAGGCAGAGGCAACTGGATGCCCGGGGCTCACTAGCCAGCCAGCCTGGCTGGGTCAGTAAGCTCTGGGTCCCAGTGAGAGACCTTGTCTCAAAAACCTTGTCTCAAAAACAAGGTCGATGGCTCCTGAAGAACAGCAATCAAGGCTGTTCTGACCCCACATGAACTTTTGTGTGGACATAGACACACCTCATGCATGTACCTAGACACATGCACTTTGGGGAGGTAATTTTTCCAGGAAGAAGGCTTTCCAATAACCTAGACACTGCCCCACAAAGGACTCAACCTAACCTAATGGAGCCAGCACACGGTCTCAGTTTTCTCTAGCAACTGTTGGGATGGACAGGGGATGATGACAAGTAATGGATGAGTCGAAAGGATCCGTGAAGCCTGAATTAAAAGGGCTCACCAGAACAAAGTCTGTGCATCACATTTTTAGAGATCACAGTCATTGACAGGAGAGCTGAAGATGGACGGATGAGGAGAGATTTAGCCTTCAGGAATTCCACGGCCTTTTGAAAACACTTGAAAATGTAATATTTTCTAAAGGATTTCTTAATCATTCCTGTCTTGTCCACCATGGGGAGAAGAATGTAATGTTTGCATTTTTCTAGATTTCTGAATCTCTGCCATTTGGACTTATTTAGCCAAGTCTCTGGAGATGCCCTGTGCTGTGAAGAGAACACAAGCAGATCCATAGCAAATACAAATCGTATTCATTTGTCCTTCGGAACACAAACGTCAACCGTAACTAAATACAATATGCTGGCTCTTTCTGTGCTTTTTATGAACTTTTGAAGCAGGTTTGTGATGAATAGATTTTACAGGATTATGCAGTTATACTTGGCTTTTAAATATTTCAGAAAGAAATCATAAACATGACCTCATATGTTAATAAATCAATTATGGAATGCTGCTCTCTACATATGTTCAAAATATGACCCTATCCAAAACTCCTTAAACATGTACTAAGAAATACTTTAAAATCTTATTTAGACAGCTCTGGTTTTCAAAATACTGGACAGAAATCTGCTGTTCCACATAAAGGAAGAGGAGGAGGAAAATAGTTTCTTTGACCTAAATTTATTTTGTTTCTAATATAGTAAATATTAAAGCCATGTTGAGGGTATGACATTTGCTCTATGTTAGGTCTCTTTTCTCTTTTCTTTCTCATTCCAAGTTGAAGCTAAGAAATCAAAGCAGGAAGACGAGGAATTGACTTGCTAAGGACAACCCAGGGACTGGCAGTTTTCAGAAGAGGCACGCTTCAGCACTGAGCTATTTGTTTTGAGCATTACTGTTAATGTGGAAAGTTGTGGGTGATGGACAGAAGGACAGCCCTGTGGTGGGCCTGAATGTTTGACACTTACTTGATAGGGCTCTTTGCTGCCTTTGTGGCAACTAAATTTTTAGAACCATTATTCATCCACTTCTCAGTGGGGTATTCAAAATGTCTATAATATGTCTCTCTGTGTGTAAAAAATCAAATCTTACATCATTATCTAGATATCTTATTTTTTAATTTGTGTGTGTGTGTGTGTGTGTGTGTGTGTGTGTGTGTATTCTCCTAAGCTAAAGTTGCAGGCAGTTGTGAGTCACTCCATGTGGGCACTGGAATGGGGGCCTCTGTAAGAGGAGCACACTCTTAACTGAATCATCTCTCCAAGCCTAGAAATGTAATTTTAAACAGACATTTTGGGGCTAGAGAGATGGCTCAGCAGTTAAGAGCACTTACCTCTTGCAGAAGGCCGTTGTTCAGTTCCCAACACTCACAATGGATTCCCCACAAACTCCTCCTATCACTCTAGTTCCAGGGGTTCTTCTGATTTCAGCAGGCTTCTGCATACACGATGCACATATGCACACTCAAATATGCCACACACACATACACATAAAATTGCTTTTCTTTTTTTAGGTTTTTTTGGAGGGGTGTTTTTGTTTCTGGTGTGTGTGTGTGTGTGTGTGTGTGTGTGTGTGTGTGTGTGTAAGAATATGCTAAGACAATGTAACTTAACATTTTTCTTTGTTATGTAAGTTTATCATCTCAAATAACATCATTGAATAATCCAATATAAAAATGTTTTTCATCAAACTCATCACCGAGACTGTGGATGCCGTCCCTTTCCCCTGGTGGCAGAAACACAGGCTACTTTAAATTTTTACACATTTATTTTATGTACACATGGATGTCAGAGGGCAACTTGTAGAAGCCAGTACTCTCCTTCCACCATGCAGGTCCCGAAGACTGAACTGAGGTTGTCAAACTTGACAGTGAGCATCCTTACCCACTAAGTCATCTCTCCAGCCTAGCACCAAATTTCTCAAGCCAGCAGTTTCAAATGTTTCAGGAAAGCTAGTTAAAAGAAATGACTACTGCAAGCTTCTAGGAGAGAGAGCCAGCCATCAAGAATAGATAGAAAGAGGAGGCAAGAGGATACAGCTGCTAGCTGGAACATACTGGTGTTGTTTTGTTTACAAATTCTACGTTGGTGAGTAAATAAATGACCTGTGGTGTCTATCTGATGCAAAGTTTGACTCATTTCTTGTATCATCTGCAAATATTGACTCAAAATAGATCACAGAAGCAAATGTGAAATCAACTATAAAACCTCTAGAGGAAATAACAAAAACACGTGTGGCCTTTGGTTAGGCTGAGATCTTAAATATGATACTAAGAGCATGACTGAAAGAGTGAGATGAACTTCATTGAAAGTGAAATTTTTCACTGTTTGAAAGGCACCGTTAGGCTGGGGATGTAGCTCAGTTGGTAGAGTGCTTGTCTATCATGCTTAAAACCCTGGATTTGATCCCCAGCATTGCATAAAAACAGGTATGGTGTGCATGCCTGTGTGCTCAGTACTTGAGATGTAGAGGCAGGAAAGTCTTGTTTTAAAAAGAAAAGAGAGGAAGAAGGAAGGAAGGAGGAGAGGGAAGTAAAGAAGAAAGGAATTGCTGAATAATAAAATCATCAATCATAGACTGGGAGACTTTGCATGTTATATATGCCTTGTTGGAAGAGGTGTGTCACTGGGGTGGGTTTTAAGATTTCAAAAAATACTAAATGTTTACATATGATCCAGCAATGCCCACTCCCAGATATTTACCTAAGGTAAATGAAAGCATTTGTCCATAGAAGGACATATACATGAATATTCATAAAAGCCTTATAATAGCCCAAACTACAAACAACTCCATTATGAAAAGTCAGGGGAGATGTGTCATATCCATATAAAGGAATGTTACTGTATAATAAAAAGGAATAACTGATAAATTACTCAACTTCATGGCTGAGTTGTCAAATATTATGCTGGGAGAAAAAGAACATACTGGGGGTCTTAGTCAGCTTCAGTTGTTATAACAGAATATCAAGATGGGGTGTTTGAAACAACAAACTTGCATTTTTCATGGTTCTGAGGATGGAAAGTCTAAGATTGAGGCACTAAGAGGAAGATTTGGTTTCTGATTCACAGATAACCATCTTCTTTATGTGTCCTTACATGGTGGAGGGGAGTGAACAGTTACCTTGGATCCCTTTTATGAGAGCAGTAAGCAGGGGTGGGGCTCTACTCTCAGGACCTAAACCACTCAAGTTTCTGCCTTCTAATGTTGTCATACTTGGAGCCAGCTTCTCAACACAAAAACTCAGTCCAATTTACTATAAGGTTTAAAGTGTAAGTTAAGAAAAAGCAACTAATCTAGTAGAAAGTATACCAGGGAATGGGAATTTGGGAATTGGGTGGGAGGTATTGGAGAGGGTATAAAGATACATTGTCTGTCCTATCTTAATTGTGGGTATATCCATATGCCCAGCTGTCACATTGAATCCTTTAAATGTATACAATGTGTTTGTCTTAGTTAGGGTTTCTATTGCTGTGAAGAGACACCATGACCATGGGCAACTCCTACAAATGAAAACCATTTAATTGGGGTGGCTTACATTTTCAGAGGTTTAGTCCATTATCATCATGGTGCAACATGGTGGCATACAGGCAGACATGGTGCTGGAGAAGGAGCTGAGAGTTCTACGTCTTGACCTGAAGGCAACAGAAAGTGGTCTGAGTGTCACACTGAGCAAAGGAGACCTCAAAGCTCACCCCTACAGTAATACACTTTCTCCAAGAAGGCTACTCCTACTCCAACAAAACCACGCCTCCAAATAATGCTACTCCCTATAAGCTTATGGGGGCCAATGACATTCAAACTACCACAGTGTTTTAGGTCAATTATATCTCTACAAAGTTGCTAATAAAAAAGAAAAACATTGACTGGGTTATAGCTCAGGGGTAGAGAGCTTTCCTAGCATTAATTCAGGCCCTGGGATCAACCCCCAGTTCCTCACAAACAAGTATGAAACAAAATAAAATAAGACAAATGTCACTTAACAAAAAAAGATTCAGGAAAATTCTCACCAAATTAACACATCATTGCTAACGAGAAAAATTGCCTCCTATCATATAACTGAATCAACAAACTTGAGTCTGCCACTCCAAGGCCTAATACCTACAGCTGTCATTAGCATAACTGTGACCACCACAAGGGGAACCTACATGGTGCCTCCATTTAGAAGTTTATTATGGTCCTCTTCTTCTTGTGATGTCGTTCTTCCCCTTGGATATAAAGTTCATTTCACTTTACTCCACTATGCATGCTCAGGTCAAGATGTTCTTAGTTTCTCCCTCCTCTGCATATCAAGATGCTGTTTGATGGTATGAATGGTAATTTGGAAATGCCTTGGTATCTTAATTTCTGATGAAGAAGGCGACAGTTCAACTTCAAGGTATTCATCCACAAAGGGGCATTTTATCCAGTGGAAGGTAATTACTCAGTGAGAATTCTCTGTGGTCTCTTCTTTGCCTGATCACCAGTTGAAAAGTTTAGGATGGTTGGATCCAATTGATGGGGCTTAGGTGTATCTGACATGAGCTCATTTCAATGGAGGCTAGGAAAATGAGTTTCTAGTATTTTTCCCATCTATCATGGGAGACAGATCAACTTGTACCAAGACTCATCTGCTTCTGTCTGTGGTGAGTTTGCCCCAGTTAGATTTAGTATCTAAGCAAACATGGGCAGGTGTGAGGAGGGTATTGTGAAGATTCACCTGTTTTGTGGTCTTGTGCATCCTGACCAGGAGGGCAGAGAGTAAGATGTGAGCTAACCCATGATTCTGTGGCTATATCCTTCTACTGGGTAAAATGCCCCTTTGTGGATGAATATCCTTGAAGCTGCACTGTCTCCTTCTTCATCAGAAATTAAGACACCAAGACATTTCCAAATTGCCATTCATGCCATCAAACAGCATCTTAATATGCAGAAGAGGGAAAAACTAAGAACGTCTTGACCTGAGCATGCATAGTAGAGCAAAGTGAAATCAACATTATACCCAAGGGGAAAAATGACATCACAAGAGGAAGAGGGCCATAATAAACTTCTAAAACATCTAGGATATAGAACCCAACACACACACACACACACACACACACACACACACACACACACACACCCTCAAGTCAGTCCACTCCATTCTCTCTCTGGAATATACCATCCTTTCCTAAATAAGCTTCTGTCCAAACTCTCAGCTGAATTCTTTCCTTCAAGAAGACAAAAACAGAAGAGTCCTCTCAATCCCTCACTCCCAATATCCCACTCTATTAGATGGTGGAACCATGTCTTCATCACTGCTCAGTCTCCACTCAAAATCAGGGTTAAAGCAGGTACCACAACTCCTGGGGTGAGAAGGAATGAGAGGGAATGGATAGGAAAGGCAGGGAGAATAGGGTAGGGTAATCTGAGAGGGGGGAAGGGATGGAAGGGAGAGGAGAAAAGAGAGAGGATGAGATGTGATGGGAGAGGATGAGATTGGATGGGGAAATGGAATAGCATTAAGTGAGATGGGGGAGGCATGAAAAAATGGGAAGAATATGAATGGGAGGGAGGGGATGGTAGAGGAGAGATGGGATTGGATAGAACAGGGTGGAAAGAATGAAGGATGGAAGGGGAGGGAAGTGGAGAGAATAGAATGAGTTGGGGTGTGATGGAACAGAAAGAACTCTGAATAACTTTCCCCTCTTTCCTTTGCTCCTTTTAGAATGCCACGAGCCTTATAAGCCCATCAGCCTAGAAGACCTATTTTGTGAGTCCATGCTTGAGCTGAATAAAACCAAGGTGATTTTTTTTCTGTCCCTGGATATAAGAAGAGATAATGTGAACAACAAATTGTTTGCAGATGAAACTCAACACACATGGCTTCTTTTTTATTTTGTTGATCATTGTGTATGGCCATGGGTACACAAGAAACTGCATATCTGGAGGCCAGAACACAACTTTGTGGAATTGATTTTCTCCTTTCACCTTTCTCTGGGTTCTTGGGATTGAACTCAAGTCACCCAGGCTTGTGCAGTAAAAGCCTTTATCCACTGAACCATCTCATCAGCCCCTCTTTTTGCATAAGGATTACCAGCTGGGCTGAGAGTCTGAACCCAGAGCCAGCTATTTAGAGAGAAATGGATATGGAGCCCCTGGTCATGGATCAAATGCTACTGTTCTTGTCTACTGTCTTACCCCAGGGGAGGTCTGTTCTCTCTGCTGCTCAGTTTCTATCCACCACTCTTCTGGTGAACACACCTGCTTATCCTCATACCCAACCAAACCTCATTCTCAACTCCTGGGCCTCCAGAATCTCTATTCTTGGCTCCAGAAGAAGTACTTGCCCTAGAACTGAGTGAGCCAACCACATTTCCACAGACATGGTCATCACTTTGAGCTGGACACACACAATAAAGCCATTGACTCTACCAACAGGCCTCCAGGTCCCCTCCCACCTCTCCCACTCCAACCCTCATGTGTCTCTAGATGTGGCTGTAGTGGACAGTATCACCCAAGTCCCTGTGGCTCTGGATTGAGTTGGGGCTCTATGGGAACCTGAGTCTTTCTCCCAGGTTGGAAGAGGGGTGCTTTTGCTGTGTGCCATGGAACAGTGCCCATTTCATACTACTGGTGCCCATATGCTAATATCTAAGTGAATAATGAGTAGGAGACTGTTTCCTGTTCCCAAATTCTAGCTCAGAGCTTGGCACAAGATTGCCTTCAAGTGATTGATTGATGAGTGAGTGAGTGAGTAAGTTTTCATCCTGTTTTCCCCTTCTGTGCTCCACCTCCTACTCATTTTCACAGAAGAGGCTGCTTTAGTCCTGAACATATCAGTTGAGATGTCTACAAAGACATGGCCAGTGAAGCTAGCTCCCTTTACAGGTTTATTGTACAGGTTTATATGCCCATTTGGGTTGCCTCTTCCTTTTCTCAATCATATCAAGAATGTTAACTTCCTCTAGAGTAATTCTGAAGTCCTCTGAGGTGAATAAATATAGGATTCTAAGACAAAGAGTCCAAGCCTTTAGCTGAGAATAACGCCTATGAAGTATGTTTTCATTTGATTATTTGTTGACTAAAATCACAGTCTTGTCTATATACTGTCTGAGAGCCCACAAAACGGGTTGTGACTAAAACCACTATTTGCTTTTGGCTGTACATGGCAAAATTTGATTTGCAGTGATAGGATTGTCAGTCTGATAACACAACTGCAATTTCTCTAGTTATTTACCTTTAAATCTCAGTATTACACTTGCTACAGATGATATATGAAAGTAAAATATTTGCACAGCAGTGTGATTCAGTCCAGCACAGACGTGGTTCTGCACCTAAGGGAGAGGCAGGGGGCTTAGACTCACATCATCTGGACCAACATTTTTGTAGGTGAGAAGCAAGTTTTAGTATTGTGTGTATTCTGTGAATGTGTCTGTAGTGAGGTCACTGCCCTGGTGGAGCTACTGACAAATCCTGAGAGTCTATGACATACTCAAAATCTCAGCTTTGGTTTGCTCAGGGTGAGAAGGCAGCTAATGAGCTGGTTTTTCAATACATTCAAGTTCCTTATATGTGTTTCAGATTGACATAGGTACCAACTCCAACCTGAAGTCTCCCAGAGTCATTGGAATCTCCTGGTAAAAGGAAAATGTTGACAAATCTGCCTTCCTTTGCAAAGATGGCCAGTGTCCTTTCTAGAGATGTAAGCTTGGTCTCCATTCCTCTCATCTCCCTCCCTCTCCTCCCCTTCCCATACTTTCCCTCTCCTCTCGTACCTTATCTCTTTTCTCTCCCCATATCCTCTCCCTCCTTCTCTTCTTCTTGGGGTAGGGCCCTACTGTTCTGTGTGAGGGGTTTGAGAAGTCTGGGTGCCTGGGGGAAGACTCTGCCTATCAGATTGTGATAGTTTTAAACAGCTTGTTAAGGAAAACCAACTCTAATTTACTCTAAGAAAAGCTCATTTTGTTGCTAATTTAATTTGAGTAAAAGGCCTTATGTAGAACGTGCCCCAGGAATTTCTATAAGATCTATTTATCCAACCCAGGAGGATTATCTCACTCTTATAAGCTAATCCTCTTGAAAAGTATGTCTTCACAAGGAAGAATGTGATATTCTGTACGTTATGGCTGTTTAATGTGGAATAAATGAGGCACGTTGCAGTCTGGGTCACCTGTGACTCAGCCGTTGGAGTGGGCAGTTAGAGGGTGGGGGCATACCTACTGAGATTTCTTTTCAGTGTTAGGAAGTCAAGCAATGAATTTAATGTGATTGCAAGGTTGACATATAGAAATTGGTTGCAATGAATTCAGTCAATAAATATTTGAGTTGCTTCTGTGTACCAGAGAGAGATGTACATGCAAAGGTGAGGATACCAGAGCCTAGTGACAGAAAAAACAGCTCATGAAAAAGTAGAAGTCAGCCATGGAACAGTCAAAGAAAACAAAATGTAATAGAAGCAGGCAGTGATTGGAGCTACAGAGAAATGTCAGGCAGGGAAGAGGAATGGAGAGGGCCAAAGTAAAGTTGATATTTTAAGATGAGGGTCCAGGATGGCCTCCCTGGGGACAGAGCATTCTGTCAGACAATAGAATGAAGTGACAGGAACTCAACCAGGAAGAGAAGCACTTTCAAGGCAGAGAGCACAGCAAAGGTACTGAGGCACAGGCAAAGGAGCCAGAGTGGTGGGCTGTAGCAAAGGATGCGGTTGAGAAGTGCAGAGTCAGTACACACAGGAACATTTTGGTACTGGTGAGGACTTGGGATTTGGATCTAAGTGGTATGAAAAATGCCAGGAATAACTCCCAAATGAAAACAAAATAGGCTCACATCGAGAAAATGGGCTTGGCATGGGGAAAGTGGGCTCAGCATGGGAAAAATGGGTTTGGCATGGAGAAAATGGGTGTAGTATAGAGAGAACAGAACCGCGTGGGGGAAATAAGCTCGGCACAGGGATATGGGCAGCATGGGAAAGTGGGCTCTGTTTATGTCTCACATAGAAGTTCTTTGTCTAGTCTGCTGCGGTTTTAAGCTCAGAGCAAAACAGGATATGCAGCGTTCCCATCACTGCTGCCCACGTGTGTGACCTGCTCTGTGGACAGCCCCACCACATGAGCCTACACTCTCCCATCATTGCCACCCAAGGCCCCATGTGTGCATTGAGTTTCATTCTTAGTGTTGACCTTGCATATGCTTAGGAAAACACATGATAACATATATTTACCAGTATAGCATCACACAGAACAGCTCATTGCCCTAAAATACCCCTGTGCTTTGCCTATCCATGGCTCCCAAACTACTAGCAACCACTGATATAGTTAGAATTACACAGTATACACTATCTGAAATATGGCTTTTTTTGTTTGTTTGGTTTTGGTTTTTTTGAGACAGGGTTTCTCTGTGTAGCCCTGACTATACTCACTCTGTAGATCAGACTAGCCTCAAACTCGGAGCTCTGCCTGCCACTGCCTCCTGAGTACTAGGACTAAAGGTGAATGCCAACACACCCAGATTGAGAATGGCTTCTTTTATGTGGTGATATACATTTATTGTTCCTACTGGTCTTTCATGGCTTTCTTTGTATTGATGATGATTATCATGTTATCTAGATGTGCCATGGCTTATTTATTCACCTGAGGTGTCCATTTAATAAGTATATAGCTGTTATTTGAAATAGCCTAGATTCATCTGAAGGAGTCTCATTTCAAAGAATACACATATCAGATTATCCTGTGGCCATGTCTATTAGGGGTTGTCTTGATTAATGGGAGAGGCTAACCCATTGTTAATAGCATCACCCCTATGTAGGAGATCATGGGATAATAAGGAAGCTACCTAAATATACACCTTCAAGTAAGTAAGCAAGCAGCACTTCTCCATAGTGTCTTCCTTGATTCCCTGACTTGACTTCCCTCAGTCTGTGTTTTGGAAATGTCAGTTGATAAACCCCCAAGTTGTTTTTGGCCAGTGTGTTTTATCACAGCAACAGAATGGAACTGGAACACCAGGCCATGAGAGTTGTTTCCATACTTTGACAGCCATGAATTCAGCTGCAGTTCATGTGGATAAATATCAAGGAGCAGTTTTGCCATATTACAGGGTGAGGGGACACCAAACTCCCTTCCCCACCAGGACCATCCCCATCAACTATGACTGACAGTTTTTGTGGCTCCACACTCTTGCCAGTGCACATGATATTGTCAGCATCTTGGTGACAATGCCTCACAGTGACATCTCTAGGCATGCATATTTTTACAGTAACTTTTCAAGTTACAGTTTGCCATCCCCACTGCATGAGTAGCAAAACATCAGGCCTTATATATACATTTTCCCATTGCACACAATAGAAAATTTTAATATAAGTTCATATAAATAGGAATATACTAGTTCATGAGGCTTTATAGACAAATAATCAAATACTACACAGAGGGACTGGAGAGATAACAGTGAGTAAAAGAATTTTTTGTAGAAAAGTGAGGACCTGAGTTTGAATACTTTGCACCCATATGAAAAGCTGGTCATAACTATATGCAAGCCTATAACCATAGTACTGTGAGGGGAAGACAAGGATCATTGGGGCTTGCTGGCTCTCAGCCTAGCTCCATGTTCAATGGGAGACTCTGTCTAAAGGGAATAACGTGAGCATGATAAAAACAGGACACCCAACATCCTCTTCCAGCCTCCACATGCTCATCACCACCACCACCATCATCATCATCATCATCATCATCACCATCATCATATCACACACACACACACACACACACACACACACACACACAGTACATAGAATAAGTGACATTTGGGGCATGAATAATACATCCACAACACAATTGTTTTCCTTTGGCTTCTCAATAATGGCTTTGCTTTAGGGCTCTGCAGGGTGCCAAGATACCTGTATCAGCTCCAGGTTCCTTGTATAGTCAATTTATTGTCTTCTACTGGAAAGGCCTCTTCCCCGTTGCTCAAACTAAAAACTGAAGGTATGGTCTGACCAGGGGAAATGATGTAGCTTGAGTCACTGTTGCATTAGGATGCTCAGTGTCCCTGATGGGTGCTGCAAAGCAGGTTTGATCTCTGTCATCATAGAAAAGAAGTCTAAGGAACAAAGAATCATCCAGATAGACTGATTAGTAACACATTATTACAAAAATTATGAAACAAAAAGACAGAATGCTCCAAGGCATAGGACTGGCAAAATATGGTTCACAGATTCAGTATGGTCCAGTATCTTTTACTCATAAATCACATCCCATGCTCTTCATTTACACATTCTATGGTTGCCTTCTGCTGCAGCTGTGAGGTTGTTACAAAGACCTCATAACCAGGAAAGTCAATAGCACTCTTTTTCTGACCGTTTATAGAAAAATGTTACTATTTGAATGCTGAGAACATCTAACCAAAGGAATCTCATCTCAGGGGTTTAGGGTGGGACTGAGGATTGAATTGGGGTCTCCCAGGTAAGTCTGTGAAAGGCTGAGGCAAATGGACTGTTTATGTGGTCCTGGAATGAAGTATGTGTTCTGCATTAGTGGGATCTCAACATATTTGAGAGGCAAGAAGAAATAAGAAGAGCAATTGGAGGCTTTGCACAGTGCAGGTAGAAGATGACAGAGCCCAGACTAAGGGGTGAGGAAGAAACAGACCAGATTAAATGAGGTCTGGGGTTTGATTAGGTGAACGTTGAATTAGAGGTGGATGTAATGGGGTGAAGTCAAAGCATGAGCTGGGAACACAAGAAGATGAACAGATTCTAGAATGACAAAGAGCAAGGCATGGGGGGGGCATCACCTGTAATCCTCAAACTCAGAAGGAGGATTGAGTTTGGGACTAGCCTGAGATAATGAAACAGTATTTCAAGAAATAAAATAAAACAAAAGAGTGGCAGAGATTAAGTACAGGAGGCAGGGTGGGGCAGTCCCTCTATCACCCAACCTGACTTTATAATTGGGCCAGTAAGTAAGGTGAGTACTCTCTCAAGACTGCTTTATACCTTAGACCAGTGTAAGGTGGAGGATCACAAGCCCATGCTGAGCCTGAGCTTCTGTAGGGTGTTGAGCTCCACAGTCAAGTGTCTGAGTATCTTCGTGTTGTCTCACATTCTTCCCCACAGGACAGAAAGACGGCATGAGTGCAATGCTCTTCGCCACACAGGCTTTCTTTGGCCCTAAACACAGACAGAAAACTAGCCCTACACTGAGATGCCCTTGAAAGGAAATGAGGTTTGCAATTTTTCATAAAGGCATCTGCCCATGAAAATAGTGTCTGACACATATAAGAATTTTTAGGTTTCCTTCCAAATATGGTATTCTGTGACAGACAAGGCACAGCGCAGAAGAGGAGAGGAGACCTAGTGAGGTGTTCAAAAGTCCTAGTGGCTTTCTAAGCTGTTCCTAAAGAAGTCAAACATTCTACTCCATGTTAGTAAAGTCATAGCCCAAGACAACTCATTTCAGGAACTGGTATAAGTAGAAAGATTATCAATAGCCTGAAAGTCCTTAAATCAGATGCTATGATTCCCTTCATTGGAACATGGTATACTTGGAAGATGCCACTTGTATTAGGACATCCTGTAAGAATAGAGTCCAGAAGATGATGCACCTTTTGACCAATCAGTCTGCCACAGTAGCATTCAGACAGCAAACAGCAGAGGCTCTGTCTTGGTCTGCTCTGCTGAGACCCTTCTCTTCACCAGCTCCATAGCACTGTTACTCTGAAGCATTCCTGTGTTCACACTGTCTCACCCTGCTCAGGTGGCAGATAGGGGTGGTGGGATCTAGGAGGCTCTGGGTCTTTTGCTGTTCTCTGGTGTGGAGTGCATTTAAAGACCACTCTGGGTTTTGCCACCACTGAAGAATGCATTTACTCAAGTAACTTTACACCAGAGGCCACAAGCAAGGTACACCCTACTCAGCTTAATGATCTCCCCTGCTACTATCATGCTTTAAGCTACTTAGAAAGTCAAAGTAGTGAATGGGGAGATGGCTCAGCTGATAAATGCTGACTACACAATCATGAGAACCTAGGTTCAGATCCCCATAGTCCACATGAAAAGCCAGAGACAGTGGCACATATCTGGAGCCCAGCACTGGAGAGGCAAAGACAGGCATATCCCTTGAGTTTGCTGAATTGTTGGACTGTGAATTCACTGGGAGATTATGTCAAAAAAAAAGATGGAGAGCAATAGAGGAGAACATATGATGCTGGCATCTAACCTCCACATATGCATACACACATGCACACATACATGCATACACACACATGCATACATGCATACACACATATGCATACATGCATAGGTGCATACACAAAGCATAGCCAGCTGTGGTGGTACACACCCATAACTTCAGAACTTAGGAGCCTGAGGCAGGATAATGAGTTTAGATCACCCTGGGCTTATAGAGTGAGTTCAAGGTCAGTCTGGGTTCTATATCAAACTCCTAGCTCAGAGAAATAGTTCAAGCAGATGAATGTACTACCACTTGGGTACCTTGAAAGCTCTCTAAAGCTTTCGACCTCCAGAAAATATTCCACTGTATTCCCAGGAAAGAAGAGATGACAAAACTATCACACATGCATGGTTAGCAGAGGGGCAGAGGGCATAGTCTACCCTAAGTGCTCAGCTACCTCATCAGTTCCTCCCTGGTGGGCCTCCCTGAAAACCTGCCATGTGGAAGACACTGTACAGAGTTTATTGGGGCCCCAAGATTTCTAAAGATCTTGTTGCTACTCCCAAAGACTCAGACTCAGAGTCAGCACAGGCTGAGAGTGAACCCCAAGCACTGACCAGTTCACAGTGTAAGGGAAGATGGATAACAGGCCATGGGAAAGAAGGGACAAGAACAAAGATTGCTTTGGGACCAGAGTGGGAAGGTGAGGATTCTGGAGATTTTGTGGAGGAAAGAGGGTTTGCACAGGGTCTTAAAAGTAAGTGGGATTGGCAGGGAGGGGTGGTAAAACAGAGTCCCAGTCTATAAACTGTTTGTTTGCTACGTAAGCTTGAGGACCTGAATCTGGTCCTAGAACCCACATCAAAAAAGTCACAAGTTAGCCGGGCGGTGGTGGCGCACGCCTTTAATCCCAGCACTCGGGAGGCAGAGCCAGGCGGTTCTCTGTGAGTTCGAGGCCAGCCTGGACTACCAAGTGAGTTCCAGGAAAGGCACAAAGCTACACAGAGAAACCCTGTCTCGAAAAACCAAAAAAAAAAAAAAAAAGTCACAATGGATGGCACATATTTATAATCCCAGAAGAGACAAGTGAACCCCTTGGGCTCATTGGCCAACCAGCCTAGATTAGTCCATGCTACTACCAGACCCTGTCTCAAAAACAAGGTATATGGTTCCTGAGGAATTACATGAGGTTGACAAACATGTGCATATACACACACATACGTGACCCCACATACAAACTAGCATGCACACACACACACACACACAACCACACACAAAAGCAGAACAGTGGTGTCATAGAACAGTCTTTGGCAGTTAACCAGGACAATGGCCCATATTGTGTAACAGCCACTGAAGGGAACATACTGGGAGGCTGCTGTGGGGAGGGGAGCCCTGTGACTTAGAGTCTGGATGACAGGCTGCCTCCCAGTACTATGGTCAGGCTCGGGCAGTTGTGAGGACAGGGTTAAAACAAGCTCCAGCTGTTTCTCTCTTCTAAAAGTTCAAATTCCTAGGAACAAAGCTTAGAAGTGGTCTGTGGCTCAGGGAGAGCAGGGCTCTCCATGACCATTCCAACATCAGGCCTCATGGAGGGGACAATATGGGGATGCAGTATTTCTACTCCCATCTTATCCATCACTGGGTGATACCCTGGCCAGCTCTGCCCTTTGGATGGAAAAGTCACTCTTGGCTAATAGAAACTCTCCTGTGAGATGGCTCCATCCTGGGTAGCGATGGGCCCACATGTCCTCTGTCATCATCCTCTAATGTGCCTATTCCCATTTCCAGAACCCTGGGAGCTATGCCAGTTAGAGCTAAAGTCTCCAGAACCCATACACAGTAAAGCCTAGGCCATTATCCCAGGGCAAGTCTCTATTGTATTATTTGCTTTCTGAACTATACAAACCCTTTCAACAGCTTCAGAGCAAAACAGCAGAGCTGAAAGCATTTCTGTAGCACCTCCACCATAATCCTATCTTTCCTGACTTAGAAAATAGACTAGCTTTTCCTGAAGAGGTGACAGGCTCAAGTGTGACATGTTAGCTGTTACTTCAACTGGAAGTCCCTTGTAAAACTACCCACAAAATCCCTCATCTAGAGGCAGCAGCCTGGATGGCCGCCAACACAGCCTCTCCTTCAGATGCACCTTTCAGTAGATACTGCCAACTGCGACACCCTATGACAGAGCTCACTTGCAAATCCACGAACACCATTTCAATCCATTTCTGCAGATGAAAATGTGAATAAGTTGGCATTTCTCTCCTCGATGGAAACACATGTATGCACATGATCACCTCCCTCAAACCTAGTAGATATTAGATCATGAAAACCAACAGATAATTCCCAGCAAGACACTATTGAGACATCCTACATCTCCACAGAAACTGTCATCACAAGTTGGTACTTGCCTACATGTGTCGAATAATTTTCTTTTTTATTGCACAAAGAGCCATTGGCACACAATCATATTTTACTAAGAGAGCCTCCAAATAAATATGCCTTTCCAGGCTTCCACAGAATGTATATTGTTGATTTAAAGCTGAAGACACCTAACACACTTTTCCTGGGATAGTCTAGAGCAGTGGTTCTCAACCTTTCTAATGCTGCAAACCTTCAATACTGTAGTGACCCATAACCATAAATTATCTTGTCACTACTTCATAACTGTAACTTTATTGCTGTTATGAATCATAATGTAAATATCTGTATTTTCTGATGATCTTAAGTAAAAGGGTCGTTTGACCCCCCAGGGGGTCATTACCCATAGGTTGAAAACTGCTGCTCTAGAGTCATCAATATTAAAAGGCCAGGATGAAGGAGCTAGGTGGATGTACAGACTTAAGAAGTATGTGGCCTGAGGATAGCATTTACCTAGCAATGGTGCCCCCTATGAAGGCAGATCTTGGGACCTCTTTGGGCCTGTCTATAAATTCTCCAGCCTTCAGAGTGAAAAACTGGGTTATGAACACAGTGTAAGCATCTGTAACCACCTGTGGAGACCAGTCCTTCCTCTGCTCTTGGGGATCTTCCCCCTCACCTAGGCCCACGTATCATTCCTGTGTCTGGGGAAACATACATATCACTAGACTTTAAGAAATGTTAGACTTTACTTTAATATTACTTTTAATTTTTTCCTCTATACTTATTTGACCTTTGGTTTGGAAATTTTGTCACTTTTATTATTCAAAGTTCTGGGGATAGACCCCAGGTCCTGGGGCATGCCAGGGTACTCTATTTTTATTTTAATATTACATTATCTTCTTCTCCCAGTTATACAAGCTTTGAAAACTGAATTTACATAACTATATATAATTTTTCCAAAAATTAATTATAGAATTCCTAATGATTTGGTTTTAGATTGTTCCTTACAGACTCATATTATAAATGTTATCATGGTGGCTATCTGTAAGTGAGGTGGGTTTGTATTTCTAGAACGTTCTTCCACAGAATGTAGCAGACCTGCAGGATCAAGGGACAAGGTATTGAGCTCAATAGCAGAGCACTTGCCTAGCACATGCAAAGCCTGGGTTCCATTCCCAGAGCAAGAAACAAAGCAAAAGATGACTAGAACAACAGAAAGTTGTTCTCAACTAATTTTTCTGGGCTGGGTTGTATATCTATAATCCATTCCAAATGTCATTCAAAGAATAATATAAATTTACAAGGAATTGTAAGCAAAGTATACAAGAGGCCATCATCTTATATACCATCATCCTATTCCTTGATAAGCATCTTTTGTCCTTTAAAAACAAATTCTAAATTGTAAGAGAAAATCTGATACCTCTGGCTCAATGAGGTGGCACCAGCTTCTCAAAAGGCTGAGACAAGAGCATCACTTGTGCCTAGAAGTTCAAGATCATCCTAGACAACCCAAGTAACACAGTGGGAGCCAGTTACCTGTCACAAAAATCAATAACTTTATTTTCATTTCCATTTCTTTGCTTTTTTGGTGATATGGAACATTTTTCTCATTTTAAAAAAAATTGGTTCTTTGAGAATGTCTTACAATGTATTTGATCATATTTACCTCCTCCTCTTCCAACTCCTCTCAGATCTACCCATTTTCTCATTTAAAATTTTGTCTAATTTTCTTATTTGAAATTTTCTTGCCTGTGACTGCAGCTATTTATCTATTAAACTATTGATGTTTTTCATATAAATTTAAATGAATGTCACATGATTACTATATAGTTATAATGTACAGTGTTACAGATCATGTTATTGTATTTGTCTTAATTAGGGTTTTTATTACTGTGAAGAGTTACCATGACCACAGCAACTCTTATAAAGGAAACATTCAATTGAGGTTCAGTCCATTACCATCATGATGGGGAACATGGCAGTGTGGAAACAGACATGGTGCTGGAGCTGACAGTGCTACATCTTACAGGCAACAGGAAGTCAACTGAGGCACTGGGCAGTATCCTGAGCACAGGAAACCTCAAAGCTGACGCCCACAGAGACACACTTCCTCCAACAAGACCATACCCACTCCAACAAAGCCACACTTCCTACTAATGCCATTCCCTATGAGATTGCGGGGGGAGGGGGGGCAATTACATTCAAACCACCACAGAATTTATTTTAAATAATACTTCCTTGGCTTTGGCTTCATTTTTCAGAAAAGCATCCTTCATAAGCTCCATAGGTTCCCAGGTGGCGGCACTATTTGAGAAGGTTATGACTCTTTCAGGATGTGGCGCCCTGCCAGAGGAAGTTCATCCCTGAGGGTGGCCTTTCAGAGTTTATACCATTGCTCCACTTCTTCTTGGCTCTCTGCTTCCTGTGTGTGATTGAGGTATGATCTCTCAGTTTCTAGCCCAGCCACCTGCTGCCATACCTTACCCCATTATCATGGACTCTTTTGCTGGAATCATAAGCCAAAATAAACTCTTTGATTTGTAAGTGACTTTTGGCCAAGCTGTTTTATCAGAACAATAGGAAGGCAGATAGTATGTGGCATACAATATATTATATTCATTCCAAGCTCACAAATAGACATATTTGATCTATAGGGTCAACACAATCAAAATAACAATAACACAGTGGTTGAGATACCCCAAAGTATCTCTCCAAGTTGTTCATATCTCATCTTCAAGGGGACCAAGGATTCTTGACACTCTAGAGTACCACTTTGGAGAGTTTATTTTAGTGGAATCACAGTTCAGTACTTGGTTTTATTGTCTTTGTTGTAAGATGACATCCTTCATGCCACTATCTTCATTGGATCATCAGTTCTTACAAATGATCATCACAGCTGGGTTATTTGACTGTTGACATTCCCTCCTAGCAGAGGG
Organism: Peromyscus leucopus; assembly: GCF_004664715.2. Lineage (NCBI taxonomy): Eukaryota > Metazoa > Chordata > Mammalia > Rodentia > Cricetidae > Peromyscus > Peromyscus leucopus. The sequence goes on along the minus strand of NC_051063.1, from coordinate 26,885,079 downwards.
CAGAGTCAGTCCCTGGGTCCCTACCTGCAGTTCCAGGCACTATTCCCAGAAATTTGGATGTAATTCTGCCTCATCATCTCAGGGAGGAACTAGATCATACAGGCTGGGGAGAGCAGGGAAAAGGACTCCATCTATGGAGCTCTAAGGAAGCTATCATCCATGATGGGTATAAACTTTCCATTGTGGCTCCTTGGGCACCCATACTCACCCTGCTCTGCAAGCAAGCCCAATAAATTTCTTGGTTTCCCAGGATTAACTCAGTGGAATCATTTTGGTTGGGACCTTAAGAGGAAGGGTTTAAATGTTGTTTCCATCTCTCCAGGGAAAGGAATTTTACTGAACCAAGCTTCTTCAATCTCCCAAGATTCTCAGCTTTATCCTGTCAATCTAGGGTCTTAAAGACTACATCAAAATACCTCCTGCCCAAGAACAAAGAAGACTCTATCCTTTTAGCTGAAACTACTATAGGACTTACCTCTTCCCTCAGTTGAATTACAAGAAAGCAAGGACCACTCTCTCCTGTCCTCTACATTACCTTCTTCATAGTGACAAGCCCACAGATAGCATTTCAAAGATTTGTTGAATGAATGAATGCTTTGGAATATTATTTTAAAATGTGATACATTTGTTTATGCTGTGGAAAATTTGTTTAATGATGCAAAGATGTGTTGCATTCTCTTATGTTGCGTTTGACTTTGTGAAGCTGTGTTACTTTGCCTGTCTAGAACATCTGATGGTCTAATAAAGAGCTGAACAGCTAATAGTGAGGCAGAAGAAAAAATAGGCAGAGCTGGCAGGTAGAGAGAATAAATAGGAGAAATCCAGGAAGAGGAAAGAAAGAGCAAGAGAACAAGGAGAGGAGGATGCTAGAGGACAGCCACCCCGCCAGCCTTAGAGTAAGAGTGAAAGTGAGATATACAGAAGTAAAAAGCCCAAAGGCAAAAGGTAGATGGGATAATTTAAGAAAAGATGGCAAGAAACAAGCCAAGCTAAGGCTGGATTAACATATAATTAAAAATAAGCCTCCATGTGTGGTTTATTTGGGAGCTAGGTGACAGGCCCCCCAAAAGAGCCAAAAGAGCCCAAAGAGTAAAAAGAACCAACAACAAGTGAATGAAGCTGTAAGTATAGTTTACACATAAGAGGATGAAATGAGGTTTTCTGAATTGATCAATCACTCAGATGCTCTCAAAACTTTATCTTCTTTGACAACTTAAAGTAAGAAAAGGTTGTGACTCCCAGGTCATAGAAAGAAGAACAGTTTACCCAGAGAGAGAAATTCTGTAAGTCTACCACACCTATGGAACAAGAGCATTTCTCTAGAAGAAGAGACAGTGTCTACATGAGTCAGACTTATGAAGAAAGTTCGGAAATCAGCATTTCACTCCTTTCTTTGACAGACCAAGATGGAATAAGGACAAGACCTACTGAGGTCACTTGACTGGTGGTAAATCCTCCTTCTCTAGCCTATGTTCTTTCCATCCACCCCTCATCCTCCAACCAGTTGGAAACATAGCAAGTATCTATACAAAAGAGTGCCTCCCAACAAACCCATGCAACTGGGACTCAGATGCATCCCAAATATGTTAAACACCAGTAATAGTGATGATCCTGATCAAGTCTCTATATACAACCAGACAAAATGTGCAGACAAAAACAAACTACTTTAAAAATGACAGTAGTACACACACACTATACATACCTACACACACACTGTATGTGATATATATATATATTATAAATGTTAAATATATGTATATATGGTTTTAGCCTCAGTGTGTCACACCATTTCCCTGACTCTGAATTCGATTTTCTGGATTCATTTCAACTGAGTATCCAAACTATCACCAATATGTTAAAAAAAAAAGTTAACCCAATATGGTATCCACCAACATAATTTCCAGTGTTGAACTCATTCATCCTGGGATTATTTCTGCTAGCCAACAATTCTGGACAACATGTTATTGTAAACAACTATTCAATTTTAGATATAAATTCCTAGTGCTTAACAAGCTGATTACAATCCACCTATTTCTTTTTTCTGTGACTCTGCTTTCTAGGTCTTCCTACTCCTCTAGTTACCCATGTATTATTCAGAACACTAGTCCACTAAAGACAACAACAACAACAAAAATTCTCTATGCTGTCAATCTCTGAGCACAATTTAGACCTTTCTTGTTGGGGAGGGGTTATGTGGTGCAGACCACACACTGACCTTGAAGTTCTTGTTCCCGAAAGAAAAAAAAAAAAAAAAAAAAAAAAAACGTGGTGCCAGGAATGGTTGTCTTTCTGAGCAGATATGTGCCTATCCACCATTTCATCAGTAAGGCTCTGCTCCGAAAGATGACACATGGCTAGGAACTGACAAGCTAAGGATCTGACATTAGTCAAGGCTGATCAGTGTCCAGTCTTCCCATATAAGCTTTAGGTTGGTTAAACCTCTCTCAAAGTGGCTTTGCCCATTATATTAATGTATGGAAGAACGGTTTTCATTTCCAGCATATTCAGATTGCCGAGTGAAGTGCAGAGAGAAGGAAAGCAAACCCAGCCTTCTTCCCAGGTTCCAACAGAGTCAGCCTGCAGAATCCGTGAGATGACAGATGCTGGAGACAGATGCCCACATATCCAGCCGAGAGTCAGGCTTAATGAACTAACACAGGAAGAGCAATTAGAGAATTCATTAATTATACTCTAGGTTCACTTTCATTGTTAACTCTAATCCTTTATTTGGCTAATGACTCCAGCTTTTCTTATAATTTGTGCCTATCAGTGAATGATAACATCTCCAAATTTCCATAATTGTGTAAAATTCACACTATATGTGCAACTCTTTCTAGTTCTAAAAAGGAATGTAAAGGTGCCCAAGATACTTCAAGAGAACAAAAGACAAGGGTGGGAATAAGAAAATAACATGAAACAAGGAATGATGTGAATGTAAAATTATAAACTACAGAGTCTTACAAACACCCTTTGGATTACTTATTTCATAAGCTAGAGTAGTGTAGACAGCTCAACTAAGATTTTCACTCCCTAACATTGCATAGATCTTTGTTAAATCTTGCAGGTAACATTTGTTGTAAACCCTTTTTACCATTTGTCTTTGTTTTCTTACATAATAAAATCTTATATCCTGACGTATATTCCTTAATAGTTTATTATAGAAACTAAGACAAATATTGCTCTAGTAAATGGTGCACAAAGCAAATAACACATTTTAGGTGAAATTCTCTACCTTTTGGGTCGGTTTCTGAGAGAAGGATAATGAGATTCTGCTCTGCTAACCTTTAAGGTGGTCGGTATCACTCTTGAAGTAATACATGTGTGTCATTTGCGTACCCGCCTTCCCTCACTCTCAGGCAAGCCACATTCTGACACCAGAGCCTCCTTGCTAGGCACGGAAACTGTTTCAAGATGTCTGGAGAAACAGCCACCTGCATGTATTCCCTTGAAAACCCTGAGTTCTCACACCGCCCAAGTCTTCCTGGGGAAAGTTCAAAAGGTGTTTGTCTGAATCATTCATGCTTTTGTTATCCTTGACCTCCAGCAATCTGGTGGATTTCAGGAGAGAGAGAAATTCAAGTTTTTATCTAAAGTATTTTTTAGTTTATATGCTATAATGTTTCAAAAATGTATAGTATTTGGGCTTTGTTTTGTTTTTTAAACAATATTCTGTACCCCTTGTATTACATATATACTAAATTCTAACAAATATTATGTATGAAAAACTTACTGTTCATAGTGACATGATTTCACATAAAATATATTTTTATCTCTCATGTGATGTATTTCCTTTTGTTTACAAGAGCTAAGGTCATAAATAATGCTGCTGAATTCACTCTAACTTGCTTAAATTGTCTATTTTAGAAAGCAATAATGGTAGTAGAACTTTACTTTTACTATTAGCAAAGAAATCTTTGTCAATAGTTTAAAAAGACAAATGGTAAACTATTGACTGAGTGGGTTTATGACAAATGCTACCTGCAAGATTTAACAAAGATCTGTGCAATGTTAGTGAGTGAAAATCTTGGTTGAGCTGTCTACACTACTCTAGCTTATGAAATAAATAGCCTGAAGGATGTTTGTAAGACTTTATAGTTTATAATTTTACACTCACATTTACATTAGGAAACTTTGCTAATAAATTTCAGGACTAGAAAATACATGACATATGAGAAGAAATAACCTACAACTGTATGGTAAGAAATATGCAAAAGAACTTTAAACCTGAGCAGAAGGGGGAAGGTGTGTGTGTGTGTGTGTGTGTGTGTGTGTGTGTGTGTGTGTGTGTGTGTGTGTGTAGGGAGGGAGGGAGAGAGGGGGGGAGAGAAAGAGAGAGAGAGAGAGAGAGAGAGAGAGAGAGAGAGAGAGAGAGAGAGAGAGAGAGAGAGAGAGAGAGAGTCACATAGTGTGGGGGTTATTTCACCTTTGCAAGCTGGGAACCATTAAGTAATGGCTCTCTCCACTCCCCCAACCGCCTTTGGTCAAACACATCCTAAACGTTAGGTCTATATTTCTGAGAAGAATGTGCTCCACTGCCCCTGGGAAACCCCGTTTCATTCAGTTGGTTTAGTTAGTTAATGATGGTGCATTTTGACTCCAACATCCCATTCCCTCTCATCAATCATGTCTTTCTAGACTGTCAGTTTTTAGAGCTGTGATTACAAAGCTTCCTCACATGAGGAGACTTAGAGAAAGATCAGACTGATCACAGATCTACTCCAGCGTTCTTACAAACTCCTGTCTCAACATTTTCAAATGAACAGAATGAGTTCTGTGAAAAGAGAAATCCCACCAGAAAGTGGATGGTGGTGACTGAGGTGTTAATGAGGGAAGTATTATTACTCAGTGCTGGGATGGGGCATTGCAAGAAGATGGACGGTTCTTTGTATAAAGCAAACCCGAGGAATACTGTCAACCATAAAAAATAAGATTTAATTTAGAGTCACAACACACAGAGTTCCCCCCCCCCGCTTTAAATTCTTCTTATTCAATCATATTTGTTATAAATATTCAATAGAAGCGCACTTTTCCAGGACTGAAATGGTCTTTAATAAAGCAAGCCATGTGTGGCTCTGCAGTCAAGCATTTTCATGCTTGGTTAGCTGTCAGGATGTTCGTGTTTCTTTCCCCAAAATTATTATTTGTGATTCTGCTTAGGTCTCTGAAAAGCATTATATTCTCTGGAGACTCCAGGAATCATCTATACATCCCAGTTCCATCCACATCTAATGCACGAAGCATTTCGGATGTGCTGTAAGAGGATGGCAGAGCTTACGTTTGAAGGGAGCCAACCATCCACATGCCGTTATAATTAATTCATCCTGGGGTGAATGCTTGTCTGGATGCTTGGAAGGGCCAGTTTCACCAGCAGCTCAATCGACTACATTTGAATTTGATACCTATCTAACCTTGGGCAAATAAGTGGTTTTCTTACAAGAGGCCTAAGGTGTCTGATTCTTAAAATATGGAGTGTGGATTTCACAAGGGATCACTAGAATAGTGTTACACTTTTGTACACAAAGTTTTATGGGAACACAATCACATCCACTATGGCTAAAAGTCCTAAATTCAGTAGTTGTGACAGAGATCATTAGTACACATCATCTAAAATATGTACTCTCTGCCTACAGATAGAATAAGAATGGGAAGATAGTAAATATTTCTTTACTTGACAATTCTTGAGTTCCTTTGGTCATAGAATTATTTTCTGTATATATTAATCTATCCAGTCCACCTGTCTTTAGCAAGTTCCTTCTCCAAGACAAAGTTCGAGAAATACAGAGAATACATGAACAGAACTTCATGATAGTTTCTTTTCTTTTCTTGGTAGGATTTAAACAATATTAACAGCTCTTGGAAATAACCAAGGTAAAATGTGGGGCAAATGTTTTATGATTTGATTATCATTGGTAAATGGAGAGAATCTCTTTCTTTCCTACTAATAATGTTTAAGAAGTTTAAAAACAGCATGAGAAACTTATTGCATTAAGACATCATTTTAACAGATTGTTTAGTTTTTGGTAATATAATTTGACATCTAAACATAAGCTGAGCGGGATCTCCCTCAAAACCTTTGATAATCTAGCTCATTGTCAAATGTTTGTTTTGCCTATCTGGCACTCATTAATTAATTCTTTTTAATATAGCTTGGATTTACTGATTTGGAAAAAGAGAATTATTCTTATTGATGTTGCTAAAATATCCAGGTGGCTTGAATTTCACCAACTAGATAGTTTAATCTAGCACATTTGTGTAGCCCTAATCAAATCTTTACTAACAGATGTGAGAAGCTCTGCACTGAAGCTAATGTTTGTGTCTCAATGATAATTAAATTAACTCAATAAGAAAAATAAATGGACAAATAATGACCAAAATTTCCCCCTAAACTTTTTGCCTTATGGAATCTCCGGGTAATTAAGAACTTTCTGTTTAAAGGTATATTTATTTTTCCCAGGAACTGGGTATGTATAGAACTGCTTAGAATCTTAAACTGTCAGAATTTCATTTACCAACAGGATAAACTGTGTAACTAAGCCAAAATTCAAATTTAATAAGTTTCTCTCAACATGGGCATGATAAAGCTTGGTTTACATTTCTTTTGACTAATAGTACAGGAAGCTTTTAAACATGTCATCTCTGTAAAATCTTCTAATTTGTAGAAACTTTTTTTTTTTGCGTTGGATAAATATGTCCACACTCCTGCTTAGGGTGGTATTGGGATGATGCCCTGGCTCCACACACTGACCTTACTGGACTCATTAATCATCACTCTCAATGAGCCTTTGGTTCCAGGCAACATTCTTACTACAGGCCAAGTAACTTCTCCTTTCATTTAAAGGCTATTTGTACAAAGAGGGGATTTAGAATTCCCAGTCTCTGTATTGAAGAGTTTTCACAAAGCCAAAAATAAGACATCTTATAGGAGTCAGGTTCATGGGAGGGAGGTAGCTAATGGATGAGGGCAGATGGCTGCCTAAGGAGGCCCTGGTGCTACCACCATGGGAGGCCAAGTCACAGCTGCAGATCAGAGTCCACTGGCCAGTGCCTCTGTGAGAACATGGAGACAATGCCCCCTCTGTTTCTATCCCTGGTGCTCTGACCTTGCTTGAGGCAAAACGGTGTCACTACACTTGAAGGATGGTCAGTGTTGTGGGACGGGGCCATCCAGCATGCATGGAGCCCTCTCACCCAAGCAAGTGCTTGCAGGCGTGGCCACCTGCATTTGTGTATTCTGCTGTATTTATTTATTTGTCTGGCTAATCGACTGAGGGTTGAATTCCCAAGCTAGCTATGTCTCTTCATGAAAGAGAGGAGGGAAGGAAGGAGGGAGGAAAAGAGAGGAGAGAGGGTGTGTATGAGAGAGAGTAGGAAGAAAGAAAGGAAAGAGGAAGCAGATGTCTCCTGTGTTTAATCTTGCCAATACACTCTCGTATTGTAAGAGCGGGTAGAAAAGGATTAGAAGTGTGACTTGATAATCAGAAAACTTGTAGTTCTGTTGCACTGTAAAGAAAATGTCTACTGCTGTATACAAATAAGATATGCCCCTGTTCCTGATCTATCTTCTTACTTAATATATCCCCTAGTTTCAAACATCCAAGATGATGTTGTGTTTATTTTTTCCTTCCTAGAGGACACCTAGTATTTAATTGATTAGAAAATCAGTAGGAACCAGGTGGTGGCAGTGAGGAACTGGGGAGGCAGAAGCAGGTGGATGTCTGAGTTGGAGGCCAGCCTGGTCTACAGAATGAGTTCCAGGACAGCCAGGGCTACTCAGAGAAACCCCATCTTGAAAAAAAGGGGGAAGCAGTAGGAAAAGATGAGCTAAGTTGAACTGAAACTAGATTTTATCCAAATATTTCCCTAGTCATGATTCCAATAAAACCCATGATGTCAAAGGTGATCTGGCCACTTCCCTAAATACTATATTGTTTCCAGGAATTCACATAATGAGAACATGGGAAGTTCTTGCCCTTGTGACCAGAGGAGGAAACCTAGGCTGCCATTAAATGTGTGTTGCAGGGAAGATCTCTCCTGGACATTTGGAGTCTGGGGATGGAGGCTAACTCTCCAATCTTGGAGAACAAGTAGTCAGGCAAAGTCCCCAAGTTCAAACAGACACAAGGACATTAAGTCACTGGACAGCATTCTGACAGATCTAACTCAAAGATGAGTATTTTGTCAATACTCACTATGGCTAAATTATTCAAAATACCTAAGCTAACTGTATGGCAGCGATTCTCAACCTGTGTGTCACAACCCCTTTGAGAGTTAACCAACCCTATCATATCAGATATCCTGTATATCAGATATTTACATTATAATTTATAACAATAACAAAATTACAGTTATGAAATAGCAAGGAAAATAATTTTATGGTTGGGGGTCACGCATGAAGAACTGTATCACAGTGTTAAGTAAGAACCTGCTATGGGAACAGGAGACTCTGGTTCATAGAAGAGCTGATATACCATCCAGGTAAGGCATCAAAAGCTAACTTAAAGTATCAAAGGTACTGCAAAGTAAATTTGTGCAACAACTGGGAGAAAGTAAGAGTGTCTCTGGTAGATGACAGCACTTTACAGATGATAATTCCTGACTACGGTGACTGTGTTATGGTCACAGGAGAAATAGACATTAACATATGCAGGGGTAAAAAATAATATATTATGCCATTTATTCTCCAATGGTTCGAGAAAAATCTATGTGTCTATCTATCATCTATCTATGAGGGAGACTGCAAAAGCAGTTGTAAATGTACACATTCTGACAACTGAGATGGGATCTAGATGGAGACTCTGTTGTATTTCTGTACCTATTTCAAATGCCTGAAATTATTGCAAAATTGAAAATATGTCCAGGCATGATGGTTCATATCTGTAATCTTAGCACTCAGGAGGCTTGGACAAGAGTATCATGAGTTGGAGGCCAGCCTGGGCTGCAGCGAGAATCTATCTGAAAAATCCAAAATCAAAAATTGTGTTTTTCAGGGCTGTAGTTCAGTTGGTAGAGTACTTACCTAAAACCCGGGCTTCTATACGTAAGTAATTCATAAACCAGGCATGGTGGCACACACTGTAATCCCAGCACCTTGAAGGTGGAGGCAGTAGGATCAGAATTTCAAGACCCTCATCTATATAGAAAGTTCAAGACCATCTTGGATTATACAAGAGCCTGTCTCAAAAATAAGATGAGGATTCACAAAAAGAACTTTAAAATTCTGGAATGGACTTTTGATGCTGTGAGACTTAGTGTTGAGATTTTCTGAGAGTAGTCCTGGCTAGGACGTTTCTCTCTGCATTTCTGCAGCCTGGTTTCTAAAAACCAAAGTGACCACAGATTCCTGCAGTTTAAAATACAATTCCTTCCCCGCTGGTATAACTACCAGCTTCTGAAACAGTGGCAATGAACACTTTAAGAAGAAGCCTGCTTTCGGGTTAAATATACAAAGGTAACGTGTCAAGATTGATATTATTTTCCTTGTAAGCACATGTTTTGTGGGCTGGGTTTATAGTTATAAATGCAAAATATTGAAATATTCCAATAAATATAAAATGTATCCCCATGAGGAAGACTAAGTAGGATTCATGAAAGTGATTTTATATCCAAGGAAAGAGAATGAGCATGGGAAATCATCTCAGAAATAAGCTCTATGTAGAATCACAGGATTTAAGAGTGAGAACGGGAGGCAGGGGGCACGGGACATTTTGTCTCAGTCCTTGTTGTCCTGAGAACTTAATGCTTTCTGTGGTTAACACCTGTATTTTATTCAAGATTCCAACTAGCACCAATACATTTAAAAACCTGGATAGAGGTGAGTTAAATATGAAAAGCCCTACTTGACTCAGGAGGGACATGAAGTACTTTCATTTAGGGACTAGGAAATATCCTGAACTTGAACAGTGGGGTCAAAAACAGTTCCAGTCCTGGGTCTGTGATATATGCAGGCACTAATTGGTCCTGTTTATCCATCACTAAGATGTGGAAATTAGCATATATAACATCTATGGTGTCTTGTGGCCATCTGAGCTTCTAAAGTATTATCCAGGCACTGCCTTAGTGGATTAACCTTCACTGACAGAGAACATTGTTCCAGAGGAAACATTCTGGAAATGAGTGAGCTATATTTCTTGTTTCAAAACTCAAAGTCCTTTCAGCTAGAACTCAGAGATCTGGATTGGGGCATAGCGTTACTTCAATGAAAATCTTCTTTATTATGGCATGAAACAAGTCTTATGAATCCTACTTTTAGGTTAATGTTGGAATTAACTAACTAAAAGCAATTCATTTACCTACAATTTACTGTGTTAGACACCTGCTTATAAAATATCTATATTAAGGCTCAGGGGTATAACTCAGTTGGTATAGTTCTAGCACACACAAGCCCTAGGTTTGATCCTCAGTAGCACATAAACAGGGTGGTGGTGCATTCTAGCACTTGGGAGGTGGAGGCAGGAGGATCAGAATTTCAAGATCTCCCTCGGCAACATATCAAGTCCTAAGCCAGCTTGGATATGTGAAGACCAGTATCAAAATGCATACCTACAAATAGATTGATGATAAATAGATAGATGGTAGATGATAGATTAGATAGATAGATAGATAGGATATGTGATAGATAATGACAAAATATAGATTATAAATGATAGATTGATAGATAGGTAGATAGATAGATAGATAGATAGATAGATAGAGATTCTACATTAAAGAATATTTTCATGAATATAAAATATCAGTGGAGAATTTTATGTCTCCATTTCTTCTCCCCTTCCTCCCAAGAAGAATTTAAATCTGGAAAGATTCCCCAAAATGTCAGGCTTTTTCATTTTACTTCTATCTTTTTTCATCCATACCATGACTTACTTGACATATTTCTTCAAATTAACTCACTTTTTGGAACTATAAACACCTATAAAGCTTCGTGTACAATGTGGGGCACAGAGCAGCCCACAGCACAATCTGCCTTTTGGGCTAATAGTGATAATTAGTGTTTATAATTGTTAGGTGCTTATCTACAGACACTTATGCATATACACTCATTTAATCCTTACAATAAACCTTTAATTTTGCAGGTGAGAAACATAGAGGCTTAAAATGATTTAATAATTTTATGCAATTATAATGCAATGAGTGATTAGCTAGAATTCAAGTTCTTCTAACTTTTCCATCCCTGGTGATCCTTGCTATACCAAACACATTATAGATTCCAGTGTCTGTTTGTCTTCCTATCCTGCAAGTATTTCCTACCCACTGTGTTCTATATCCATAGTGCTGGGGAAGTGGAGAATACACAGATTTACAATAAAAATATTCAGGGTGTACTACATGTTCATCATATATTAAGCCACAATGTATACTTTATACTCTTATGCTAAGTAGTATACTTCATATATTTAACCATATAATATCTGTTTGATATTTTGGGGAGTTTTAAGAATGAATCTAGAGCTTCACACATCAAGTTAAGTGCTCCACCACTGAATCAAAAACCCTGTGTGTGATTTAATTTTAAAGATGTAAAATTCTGACATCTTGGTTTGATTTTTGCCTCAATCACTAATGAGCAGAACTACTCTTTAACTCTTATAAATTGAGCTTATTTCCTTGTGAATTCAGGCAAACACAAAATCCCCCTATTTTATTTAAAGAAATCAGATAAGTCCGATTAGACTGAGAGATTGTGATTCTCATTTATTTATTTTTGGTGTTAATCATCTCAGCTGGCAAGTGCATCTTAGTGGAAGAGGAGTTAAAACACAGTCAGAGGGATTTTCTTTCCTCCTTTCTTCCTGTGGCTCCTGACCTTTGCTTTTTTCAACTTCCTCAATTTAGATTCAGTAAACTGTCATAGAGTGCCACAGCACCTGCTTTGGTACTTGAGAAATTGACTTTTCCTGCAAATTACCCTGATCAGTGACCTTGTCTTGACTACCAAAGGGTCTGGAGCATGAGGGAGGCTGTATGTGTGGCCAAGCCCCAGCCTACAGTTGGTACTCTAGCTCTTTGAAGTTCACAGTTATCTGTTTCACGTGCAGACATCCTACAACAAATACATTATAACCATCAACCAGAAAACTCAACCAACATTTGATCTTGCAAGGAATGGACTGGAGCATAATTTAAGACCTTCCAATATAAGCTTTCCTAAAGACCAACATTTAGTAGACAAGACTTTAGGTTGTCTCTGTTCAATCTCAGTGTGAACAACTACACAAAAGTAATGATATTGAGGGTGGGTACTACCAGCACTTCATTGTCTGTGTCCTTTAAAGATGCTTCTTTGTGAAGAATATTGCAGATCTGGGCCTGCTGTCCCAAGGGCACTGGGAAAGATCAAAGGCCACTTCTGGAAGCTCAAGAGGTAAAATTATATTTTTTATCCTTTTAGCTTTGATTACTGGCAGCTTACCACATTTTTTTAAGAAATTAATTGCTCTGTCCAGCCAACAGGTGTTAGCCCTCAAGTGCAGGCCAAGGGCCGGCTGCTGGGCAGGCAGCTTAAGGGCTCCATAACTCACTACAACCTTGAGCTCCCTCACATGGGCCCAGGAGAAAGTTCTGAAAGTATTGAAGGCCAGATGACATGGGAACCTGTGTCCCTGTCAAATATCAAAGAAAAACAGTTAGACTGTAAAAATGTAAACTTATAAAGCATGCACTTAATTTTGACAAGCTTTTAGTATCAAGTTACAGGCTTTAGCAATAAGGCAGCTTAGGCTAAAACTGGCTGTAGGAAGCAGGCTGAAAGCTCATTTAGAGTCAAACAGGGACACACAGCTCATGTTTTTTTCCACATCTTTTCACTTTAATTCAAAGGAAGAGTTTGATGCACAGTTTAGCGAAGCAAAATTACTATTTTAACTTGTTCTTAGAACTCCCAAGAACCAAAAACAACGTTGTTTTTTTTCTCTCATTTTTAAGTTTCATAGGGGTTTGATGGTAACGGACCAAAACACTTGTTTCAAATACTGTTTCAAACACTGTCATGCTATAAATGAAAACACAAGTTCTTTTTCTTTTCTTAAGCAACTAAAAGAGCAGGGCTTAATAAAATATTTGACCTCATACTGAGTCAGCTCTGAATGTCTCTAAGAAGCCCTGTTTCCTGGGCACATCTGTACTGTGTACTTAGGCCCGGAGATCACAAAAGCTATAACACAAAGAATGCCCACCTGTCATTTTATGACAAGTAAGTTGGCATTGAAGAATGAAGTTCAGTCTCTCTGGATGTGCGGATATAGGGAGATGCAGTTTAATGGATGAACACTGAGTACCAGCTTAGGTTTAGGATGGGTTTTTTGCCTTACAGTCACCTTTATTCACTCCACCAACTCACTCTTATTTTAACATCTATTTATTTGTGGGTGGAGAATGTGAATATGCCATGTAGTAGTAAGAGGACAACTTGAGGAATTTGGTTCTTACCTTCTATCATGTAGGTTCTAGGGAATAAACATAGGTTGTCAGATTTGACAGCAAGCACCCTTATCTTTCCAGCCTATCCACCAACACTTTTTACCCATCACAGGTGAACAAGTGTGTCCATAGGAAACATGTAATATTGTAACCTTTCTACCGAGTACAGACCTCAGACCCACATCTCCCTGGTCATGGGGAAGGATAGAGACCCTGTGTACAAAAGTGACAACCTGAACTAAGAAAGATTGACAGAACATACACTGGTCAGTTAATGATCCCAAGATGGCTTAGTGTAAACTTGCTTAAAAAAAAAAAAAAAAAAAAAAAAAAAAAAAAAAAAAAAAAAAAAAAAAAAAACACTTCTTGGGCAGCTTTGGAAGATAATACCTCAGATCAAAAGACTGCTGCTAACTGTCTGAAGTCCCCAGTTCTCGGCTCCAGGTTGGCTATTCAACCTGGGAAATGACCAACCATTGTCCAGGCTTATCCCAAGGCCAACACGGCCAAGGCAAGCTCGGTGGATAGCTATGCAAAATATTTAACACCCCAAAGATTTCTAGGCTAGAGGATTTTTATTGCTCAGTGGATGCTGAAGAAGGGGCACATGAAGAGCCTTTCTGAGCTCCTGTGTCAATCAGAGGTCCAAATTGCCACATATGAGGAACGGCTCAAACTAAGACATTATATAATTCCTTTTGATTGTATGACCACAGGCAACTTGAATGACATCTTCCCAGAAACCAAACTAGACAGGAAGAGGTAAGTATCCCTATTAGCCTCAAGAGCTAATTGAGAGCTTATAAATAGGGAATCCAGAAGAATGTGCTGATCCTTACATTACAAGCTCTGGGAATTTAAAAAAAAATATATATGCTGGGCGGTGGTGGCACATGCCTTTAATCCCAGCACTTGGGAGGCAGAGGCAGGAGGATCTCTGTGAGTTCGAGCCTAGCCTGGTCTACAAAGCTAGTTCCAGGAAAGGCGCAAAGCTACACAGAGAAACCCTGTCTCGATAAACCAAAAAATAAATAAATAAATAAATAAATAAATAAATAAATAAATAACTGCATAATTAAAAATATTCTGATTGCATGGTCAGTTCTATTTCCTCTGTTACACCACCACTGTCCCAAAATGTTGGCTGGGTTGGCAAGCTGCTGAAATTTCAGTATGCTTTCTCACATGGAAAGAAAGTAAAACTTAGCATGTGAATTGTAGCCCCCCCAACATATGGTGGAGCCCACAGACAGTGGAAAGGGAAGTGATTTGTGACTGCTCACCCGACGTGTGTTCTATTGTGTTGCCAAAAATGATAGACTTAAATAAATTGCTCTTTTTGGAATTTATACTCGTGCCTTATTCTCATTTTTAAAGAAAAAAATGAAGAAAGAAAAGCCTCATGTCTACATGGAAATTCCCATTTATTTATGTGGTTCACAGCCTGCCCTGCCTCCCCTGACTTCCTTACCCAGCAGAGCCCAGAGCATTTTGGATATGAAAACTGCATGTTCTGAGAGAAAGGAGAGGGGGTGAGGTAAAGGGGGAGGAAACGTAATTAGTGTGGAATCCTCAGCGCCAGATTCTCCTCAGAAAATTTTATGGCTTTTCTGAGGCAGCCAAGGAGTGGCTGGATTTACTTAGAGAAACTATTAAGCCTGGTGCAAATTAATTTTTTGTTGGTCTACATTTTCTGTTTTAATTTTGTCAATTGCAGTGCCTATTGTTGAGAAAAAATTAGTACCTTAATGCTGTCTAAACATAAATCTCATCTTCAATCTGTTAACATTCAGCTGTGGTAAAAATAATTAGATGAAGTGTTTTTTAAGTATTATTTACAAATACATTTGCAAAAATGAATGATTTAAACAGGCATTTTAGTCAATGGATTTAAAGTCATTCGAATGAAATTAATCACGAGAATCTTGCCGTTCTTAATTTTATGGTTTGTAGCAGAGGAGGGGAGAGCAGCCTGCTACATCCCTGACACAGAGCAGCACTGGAGGAACCCATTGGGATGCCCTGCTGAGAAGAAAGACACAAATTAGGACTGCACAAGATTTAGAATGCCCGTGGACCCCAGACACAGGCTGGAAATGATCCAGGGGTCAGAGTGGACCAGACACAGAGTCACATATATAACCCTGCTTATAGATAAAGAAGTGCGGGGGCGGAGACACGCATGATACAAGGTTGTAAAACTCGGCATTTGGCAAGCAACATCTGAGGTAAGTGTGCAGCCTGGCAGTGGCAGTTGTACTTCCACCAAATGGAACGAGGAAGTGGTTCAGACACATCAAAGCAAACTAGGATTTACAATGGGGTTGAAAGCCAACAGCCATAAGAAAAGGCAAGCACAGAGCACTGTCCAGGCTGGCTTAACCTCCTATAGAGACCAAGAAATGCCTCTCCCCTGGGGGACCTGAGCTCCTAGGGCCCCCACATGAGCTGGTACTTTGAGCACAAGTGACCATTCTTCACCCCGATGTCTACTGCTTGGCCCAAGTATCTTCCAATCATCCCACACACTTCTCATCTTGTTTTCTAGCTCCATATAAACTCTACTGATCCTGTTTGCTCAAAGCCAGACCTACAGGATAAACCGTAGCATACAGATCCCAGCATGCGCTCACTGTTCAAATGGTCCCTGAAGCTTCCCTAGGCTCCAAGCAGACCTTTCCATGCCTTTGGAAGTTCTTTACACAACTTTGTAGCAACCTTTACCATCTGCACCCCTGACTCCACCCAGCCAGCAATGCACAGCTTGTTCTCACAGAAGACAACCTGAACCAAGTGTTCTTGTGCATTAGTTCTTTTCATCCCTGACAGCTGCCATTGCATCTTTCAGAGGAAAAACAAAACGGGAGCCCCAGACAGTGAGGTTAAGGTACTCACTCACTCCTCACAGTGATGATGTTATCCAGGAGTTAAAGCATGTTGGAACCTCAAGTTCCTAATCTGACAGTGTTCCTAGGTAAGGAATAGGAATTACAGATGGACACACTAATTATTTGTTTATTGTAGCACAAATCTTAAAAGGTCTTGTTAATAAAATCAAACCCAGAGCCAGGTATTGGGGTGAATGCTAGAAGATCAGAGAAGCAGAACAAGCCACAGCTTCCTCACCTTGCCAATTCCTCAGCTGATTCTGTTTCCTCAGACTGGAAGCCTCTGAGTCCTCATTCAAATGGATCTCAGCTGAACTGTTGCTCAAAGCCTAAAAGCTTAACCAAGCTCTAGTTCCTGGTCTTCATGCCTTATATACCTTTCTGCTTTCTGCCATCACTTCCTGGGATTAAAGGTGTGTGTCTCCATGCCTGGCTGTTTCCAGTGTGGCTTTGAACTCACAGAGATCCGGATGGATCTCTGCCTCCAGAATGCTAGGATTAAAGGTGTGTGTGCCACTATTTTCTGGTCTCTATGTCTGTCTAGTGACTGTCCTGTTCTCTGACCCCAGATAAGTTTATTAAGGTGCACAAAATATTGGGGAACAGTGGTATTGTGTTCCCTGAAATATTGCGTACCCTAATAAACTTATCTGGGGTCAGAGACAGAACAGCCACAATATTAAACATGAGGATAGGCAGTGGTAGCACACGCCTTTAATCCAAGCGTTCCAGTGGCAGAAATCCATCTGGTCAAGGACACAGCCAAGCATGGTGACTCACGCCTTTAATCCCAGGGGGTGATGGTAGAAAGCAGAAAGGTATATAAGGTGTGAAGACCAGAAACTAGAAGCATTTGGCCTGGTTAAGCATTTGGCTGGTTAAGCTTTCAGGCTTCTAGCAGCAGTTCAGCTGAGAACCATTCTGGATGAGGACTTAGAGGCCTCTAGTCTGAGGAAACAAGACCAGCTGAGGATCCAGCGAGGTGAGGTAGCTGTGGCTTGTTCTGGTTCTCTGATCTTCCAGTTCACCCCAATACCTGGCTCAGATTTGTTTTATTAATAAGACTCTTTAAGATTCCTGCTACAGGGAACACAATATCACCACAGTTTATAAACCATGGGGATTTCATGGTTGTGGAAGGTGGGAAACCTGAGATCAAGGCACAAGATTCAGTATCTGGTAAAGACCAGGGAACATAAATCACTAATTATATAATCCTATTCACAAGGCAAGAAGCTTCATGACACAATCATGGACCAAATGTCCCACCTGATACCATCACCTTAATGAGTAAACTTCAACAAGTGAGTTTTAGGGGGACCTAACTCCTTAGCATACTTCCTTTTGACAGACCCATTCCTCATTTTCTCTCTCTCTCTTCCTTTCTCTCTCTCTCTCTCTCTCTCTCTCTCTCTCTCTCTCTCTCTCTCTGTTTGTTTTGCTTTGGTTTTTTGGTTTTTTGTTTTGTTTGAGACAGGGTTTCTCTGTGTAGTTTTGGTGCCTTTCCTGGATCTCGCTCTGTTGACCAGGATGGCCTCAAACTCACAGAGATCTGCCTGCCTCTGCCTCCCAAATGCTGGGATTAAAGGTGTGTGCCACTGCTGCCCAGCTGTTTTCTCATTGTAGTAAGATGAATGGAATTTCTCTAAGATTGTTGTGTACCCAGAACCTAGAATGTATCTTATTTAGAAAAAGGGTCTTTGGCTGGGGTTGTTGCTTAATGGTAGAGCACTTGTCTTTAATGTATAAGGCCATGGATTAGATCCCTGTCATTGCAGAAAAAAAGGAGTCTAAAAATAGGGTCTTTTCAGATAAAATTATGACAAGGTCACACTAGATTAGGCTATGCCTAAATCCAATTATTTTTTTCCTCATAAGAAAAGAAAGGGTTGAGTGGTGGTGGTGGCATGTGCCTTTAATCCCAGAAGCAGAGGCAGGTGGATCTCTGAGTCCCAAGCCAGCTTGGTCTACAAAGTGAGTACCAGGACAGCCAGGGCTACACAGAGAAACCCTGTCTTTAAAAAAAAAAAAAAGAAGGAAGGAAGGAAGGAAAGAAAGAGGGGGGAGGGAGGGAGAGAGGGAGGAAGGGAGGAAGGAAGGAAGGAAGAGAAAAAGGAAGAAAGGAAGGAAGGAAGGAAGGAAAGAAAGAAAGAAAGAAAGAAAGAAAGAAAGAAAGAAAGAAAGAAAGAAAGAAAGAAAGAAAGAAAGAAAGAAAGAAAAAAGAGAGAGGAAAAAAAGAAAAGAAGAAAGGGCCTAAGGAGATAACTCGATTGGTAAAGTACTTGACATGCTGACACGAAGACCTAAGTTTGATCCCCAGCATTCATGTGGAAAGGTTAGAATGTAGGGCACACCTATAATCCGAGGCTAGAGAGGTAGAGTCAGGAGGATCCCAAGGGCTTAATGCCCAGCCAACCAAGTTGAATCAGCAAACTCCAAGTTTCCTGAGAGACTCTGTCTCAAAACACAAGATGGAGAGTAATTGACCACTGTCCATCACACTCACCTATTCCTATACATGCTGCTCTAGTTACATTGTGTTATTGTAATAGAACACTGACCAAAACTCAGCTGGGGAGGAAAGGGTTTATTTGGATTACAGATTATAGTCTATTGTCAAGGAAGGCCAAGGCAGGAACTTGAAGTAGAAACCCCAGGAGAACACTGCTTACTTTTATCCATCTAGCTCCCTCACAGGCTCGTGCTCAGCTGGCTTTCTTTCTGAGCTCAGGCGCACCTGCCCAGAGATGGCACTACCCACAGTGGTTGGTCCATCCTACATCAATTAATAATAAGGAAATGCCTCACAGACAGGCCCACATGTCAGTACCATCCAGGAAATTCTTCAATGAAGATTTCCTCTTCCCAAGTGTGTCAAGTTGACAACAAAACTAATCAGGACACACACACACACACACACACACACACACACACACACACACACACACAAGAAAAGAGGAGGAAGGAGAAAGAGATGAGGAGACAGATGTTGGAAAGGGGAAAGGGCCATACCATAATGGAGGCTAATATCGAAGTATGCAGTCACCTGCCAAGGAATAAAAGAGTGCCAGGAAGGAATTCAAGAAGCTAGGAAGGGACAAGCAAGAGACCTCTGATTCCACCCTGAGGAAAAACAGAGAGAATTTCCTGTGCTAAGCCACCAGCTCCTGACATTTTGCTGAGGGAGTCCTAAGAAACTAATACACTCACTCTTTTTTTTTTTTTTTTTTTTTTTTTTTTTGGTTTTTCAAGGTAGGGTTTCTCCGTGTAGTTTTGGTGCCTATCCTGGATCTTGCTCTGTAGACCAGGCTGGCCTCAAACTCACAGAGATCTGCCCAGCTCTGCCTCCCAAGTGCTGGGATTAAAAGTGTGTGCCACCACCACCTGGCCCTAATACACTCAATTTTTAACTTTATTTCATCAGATCATTGTAAGGCGTCTTAATCCTTGCCTTTACTTTTGCCAAAGAAACAGATAACAACTGGAATAAGTTAAAATATACTAAGGCACCCAAAGAAACTGACCCTATTTCCTCAGAGCAGGAAGGTTGAACTGGAAGTAGGAAGGATGGACTGCCTGAGGTAGATGTGACCAGAGGACAGATGAACAACCACCCTTATTTTTTTTCTTTTTATTATTAATTAATTTTCCCAACCAGATCACAATTTTCCCTTCCTCTCTGCTGTCCTCCCAGTCCCTCCCTCCAACCCTCTGCCTTTCCTGCCCCCACCTACTCCTCCTTTCTCTTCAGAAAAGGGTAGTCTTCAAATGAATTTCAGCCAGCCATGACATGTCAAGTTGCAGTAAGACTAGGCACCTCCTCTCCTATTAAGGCTGAATGAGGCAAGGGTTCCAAAAGCAGGTGACAGAATCAAAGACACTCTGCTCTCACTGTTAGGAGTCCCACAAGAAGAACAAGCTACACAACTGTAATATATATGCATGTATGCAGAGGGCCTAAATCAGTCCCATGAAGGCTCCTTGGTTGTCAGTTCAGTCTCTTTGAGCCCCTAGGAGCCCAGAATAGTTGATTCTGTGGGGTTTCTTGTGGTGTCTTTGGCCTCTATGGTTCCCATAATCCTTCTTCCCCCTCTTCCACAGGACTCTCCAAGGTCTGCCTAATGTTTGGCTGTGCCAACCCTATTCTTCAGAATGGCTAGAAGTTGGTACTATGAAAGCCAGTTGCTGAAGAAGAGAAGCATTGTATGTATTTTCAAGACAAACAGATAGCAGGTTCAAAATAGCTATAACCCAAAAGTTACCATCATAGCAGGCCCATAACCCAGGCCCATTCCTCTGTGAGCTGCCCTCCTAAGAACACCTTTACATAGTGTTCATAGGTGCTTCAGCCTGGCTTAGCAGTTAGCCCATGCCAGACTCTTGCATGGTGTGTTAATAACTGGCCTTGTCTCCTCTTCCTTTCGGTCTGTGAGCATTTCCTGTACAGTGGGTCTTTCTCTTACCTCTTCAGCACTTATGGTTTTTCCCTACAGAGAGACTTCCCAGAAAACTCGGCTTGATCACATATTTGGGCAAAGGAGGAGATGCATTTGAAATGAGAGAGATTTAGAATGTTTTTATGTGCCATCATCTCTTCAGGGTTTCCAGTGTTCTATCCCAAAACTCTAGAATTGGTAAAGCAGATCTTGGTCCATGTTTAGAAGAAACAAGTATGGTCCAGAAAACTTGAACTGATGTGGGATGGATATTGGGAATAGAGTCATCAAAGAATTGTACTCTGGAGGGACCTTAGAGAATGTGCACCCCACCTGGACTGGGGATTTGATGTTCAAACTTACCGTCTAACAGAAAGGGCAGAGCAGGGAGTGATGTGAGCATATATCTCTAGAAGGGTCACTTGAAGGTGGAGTTGTGGAGTAGATCACATACAACCCTGTCTGACTACCAAGCTCTGAGACCCTCTATCTTCTATAGCCTGCCCTATATTGTAAGATGCAGTCTTCAGGGCACCCATGGTTGTGAATGCTGCAGCAAACCCAATCAAGCGCCTTCTAACATTATTTAAACTTCTCAGATGTCCCTCTGTGGAATTCTCTCATCTTCCCTACAGGGTTAGCAGGTAAGACACCAAAGGGTTTTTATAATGTTTACAAAAACACGACACAAAAGTGAAAAATGTTGAGCAAAGTAGCATTTCAACATTGTGAACTATTTTCTTCTCTGCAAGTAAAGGGGGCAGAATATTTTCAGGTCTGCACATGGTTTAGGCCACATCTGAGTATAATCCAGTGGAGGGACTCAGAAGATGCTTGGAGGATGTTGACTAATGACTTCAGGATTACATTAGGGAAATCCCAAGGGTTGACAGACTTTGGACTTGGCTAAATTTGGATGTTAGACATTTATTTATCCATATTAATTGTAAACAGCTCAAGAGGATTCAAACTAATTATTCCCCCTTGGAGGCTTGTTGTTGAAACACGAAGGGCACATTTCTTTCAAAATAAACGACCTGTCACCACTTGAAGCAGGTCTCTTCTTTGCAATCCATCTTTGGCTCCAGTGCTGGCTTCATGTTCCAAAAGCCCTTCCTCCCTCATGTCTCTCCTCTCCCCTCTGACCACTGCAAGCCAAGTACTCTCAGTCTCACACACCCGTCCTCCTGGGCTTCCTCTCCCACACTCTGGAAACATTTCCTTGACAATGGTCACCTTTATGCTCTGCCCCTCGGCATAAGGTGGAGACCAACCTTGTGCCAGTACTTCTTGCTTTCCCCTTATAAATCTCAGGGGCAGCCTCGTTCACAGAACGAGAAAATTCGCAGAAACAGAGGCTTGTGTATACAACCTGCTTGGTAGTTCCTTGCCTTCTCATTACTGGCTGTGGCATCCTCAGCTGGACCAGGAGTTCTTTGAAGATGAAGATGGGTGTCCTTGCCCTGAGAAGTATCCTTAGACAAAGTTGATGAGCATCAGATGAATAAACAGGGAATCTGGGTTACTTAGTTGGTGAAATGAATTTTCTACACCATTCCTGGATCTGTTGCTGAGCCGTTACTAAGTCCCTCCACTCAGTGTTGCACTCTGCCTGCCTTCAGTTCCTTACTCTCAAATACATCCTTCTCTAGCATGACTTCAGTTTGTTAAGGTGTGGTTTCGAGAAAGAAACCCTGGGCCATGTACATATTAGGTAAGCATTCTGTCACTGAGTAATTTCTTACTTTAGTTAATACACAGTCTCCCTAAATTGCTGAGCTTATCTCAAACTCAATCTGTAACCCAGGCTGGCATTGAATTGCAATCCTCTAGCCTCAGCCTCTTGAGTAACTAAGATTACAGGCATGTACCAAATGTCTTAGAGTTTAATGTAATATATTATTTTGCCTATAACCTTCTTTGTAATAGATTCTGTATTTGAGTCCCTTAAATTTTCACACAGCAACAAACTAAACAGGGGTTCTCCATTCTGTGTCTTCAAAAGAAAGCCCATTCCTAGTTCATCTCTCTATGTCCTTTGCAGGATGATGTAGGGAAACGAGAGAGAGTCAGACCCCAGGAGTTTTCCCATCCTGTGAGACCATTTTGTACCCAAGAGAGACTCTACTACAGTGCACTCCTGTCTTTAATTCAGGGTCAGACTAATGCCATTGATGCTCTTGCATCATAACATACTCCTCAGAACGGCTCCCATGTCCTGGTGTGCCACATGTGCACAGGCAGGTGGAGAAAGACCCTGTGGGGCTTGGCCTCAGTTGCACGGAAAAAATCTGAAACTAAAAAGAGAGGCCATTTCTCCAGCTTGGGTCCAGATGAGGATTCAAAATATAACTCAAGACTTTCAAAGCATGATTCATGAGTTGGAGGAGTTATGGAGCCGTGTGTTTGAAAGGGGCAGAAAAACAGTAAATCCCAACCCTCTCATTGATTCCAAACAAGTGTTCTCATGGTTGCAACCTGGAAGCACTGGAGCAGGTAAAATATTCTGGTTTTAGATGATAGGGAAGAAAGCTTCTGTTAACATTGGATTTTAGGTTTTTCTACAAAAGAGAATTGCTCATTTCACAGTAAGAAAACAAATATTCCAATTTTTAAAGGTAAATATTTGATAGAACCTATGTTTTGTCCCAGTTTATACAGTACTGTTCTCTTTTCTATAAAATTAGCATCACATTTGCCCTCGCTCTTCCCTCCCCACAGGGTTTCTAGAAGAATTCACCAGAATGAGGATGAAAATGTTCTTAAGGAATACAGCTGTCTACATGCAAAGAAGCATTGTTTCTGTTTAGTGGGGTTTGAAGTTCAAATGATGGAAAAGTTTTCCAAAACGACTTGATGAGCCATTATTGCCAGTGTTCACATCTAAGTTTCCTTCATTTTTGCTTTACTTCATTTTATTCTGTGCAGCCTGTACTTTCAAATTTATTTTTAAAGAAAAGTTTATATCTTGATAAGTAAAGATTAGTGAATCTGAACAATGAAGCAAAATGACCTCTCCCCTGTCCTCCTTCTAAATAAGATTAAACCCTTGGGACTGATGAATCCTTGGTTTTCTTTCAGACTCCACACTCAAACCGGGTGCTGGAAGAAGCAGCAGCCTGGCAAAGCCAACCAGTACAGCCAAACATGCCCAACAAAAGCTTGCTTTCTCAGGGGACTGCACCAGAAAAGGAGCAGCTGAGCAAGAACAGAAATGCCTGGTGATCACCCTGGTGCAGCTGTGCATCACAGAGAAGCAACCGAGACCACGTGGGAGCCAAGACCAAGACCACATGGCAACCAGGACAGAGACCACGCAGGAGCGGGACTACTACTCACAGGCCATAAAGAGGAAACTCACACCAACCACAACCTTGGATGGGGTGAAACGTGTGATAACATGGCTATGGAGCTGGGCCTTGATCCCTTCCAGGAGGTAATGAGCTTCCCGCACCACCAAACCACCACCGTATGTGTGGTGTCAGTGGAGACCATCTAGGAAGCTTTCATCTGAAAGCAACAAAGGACTCCACTCCACTGTAGCTGTGTCAGACAGCGACTGAAAAGTCAGGTCTGCAACCTGAGCTAAGTGACAAGCAAGAACTCTCATCCCCACTCAGCATTAGCAAGGGATCCTTCCCTCAAAGTGATATCAATAGAGAGCAAGAGGCAACTGGATACTCACCCCTAGCTGTCCATGATGAAGTGATCACCCTGCCTCCTATCCTCCTGTCCAAGCTGTGCAAAAGAAAATTAACCAGGTAAGATGTAAGATTCAGGGTGAGAAATAAGGATCTAGTTTTGTTCTACTCATCGACATCCAGGTTTCCTAGCACTGTTTGTTGAAGATACCTTTTCTCCAGTGTGTATTATTAGTATCTTAGTCAAAAACCAGGTGGTTCTCTAGTCTGTTCTATTGATCTTTGTGTCTATTTTTTGTGCCAGTATCCTGCAGTTTTTATTACAGTAGCTCTGTAACATAACTTGAGAGCAGGTATGGTAATCCCTCCAGCATTATTCTTTTTGCTCAATATGGCTTTGGCTATCTGGGATCTTTTATGCTTCCATAAGAACTTCAGGACTTTTGTTTTTGTTTGTTTCTTTCTTTTCCTATGAAGAAGGCCATAGGGATTCTTACAGGGATTGCATTGACTCTACATTATGTTTGGTAGGACAGTCATTTTCACAGTATTAGTTCTACCAATGCATGAACATAGAAGGTCATGCTATCTTTTAGTGACTTCTTCAATCTCTTTATTTAGAGACTTTAAAACTTTTCATTGTAGACATCTTTAACCTCTTTGGTTATATTTATTCCTAGATATTTTTTAGGCTATTGTGAGTAGAGTGTGTTTATGATCTTTTTCTCAGCATGTTGTTATTGGTACATAGAAAGTCTACTGATTTTCTTACGTTAATTTTGTATCCTGCAACTTAGCCAGAAGTGTTAATCAGTTCTAAGAGAGTTCTTGCAGAGATTCAGAGTCTCATAACATTGTATTCAAAATGTTCAGATTCCAACTCAAATCACTCAGGATGCCAAGAATCAGGGTGACATCAAACTGAAGGAGAAAGACAGTTAACAGATGCCCATGCCGGGTGACAAAGACATTCAAATTATCTAAAATTTTAAAGCAACCATCACAAAAATGTTTTGATGAGCAATAGCGGATGACTTGAAACAATTAAAAATGTCTCATCCAGGCAATAGAAAATATGAGGAAATTTTTATGACTGAAATATAGAATAAATTATTACTTTCTATTAGATAAATTCACACCCATGCTCTTAGGTGTATCTTTCTGAACAATCATCTTTCTCTATTAACTCTCATGCTTAAGCCTATATTAAAATATTTCTAATTATAACAGGTGTGATGTCATACACCTTATATCCAAGCACTAGAGAAACAGAGGTAGGGATCTTGGAGATACCTTTATTAAACCAACTATGCATGTACATACATATATATATATGAATTCAATAGCCAAATGAATGGAAGATAGGAAGGAATCATTGGATATGAAGAATGGAATATTACCTGAATTGAATTTGAAGAACAGAAAGGACCTAAGTTAAACAACAGAGGAAAATGAACACACACACACACACACACACAGGCCAGAGGGCAGTCCCAGATTTGTTCTTCAGGAGTCTCCTATCTTGTTTTCTGAGACAGGATCTCTCACTGAGGTTTCCTATTAGGCTAGGCAGGCTGTCCAGAAAGCCCCAGGAATCTGCCTTTCTCTGCCTCCCTACTAGAATTACAGAGGTATGCCAGCACACTCCTGGCTTTCTTATAGGGATTCTCAGATCTAACTTGGGTCTTCAGGCTGACTCTAAAGACTAACCATTTTCCCAGACCCCATAGTCAAACTTCTTAAAATTAATGACAAAGAAACCTGGCATGGGTGATCCTGTGCTATATGAAGAATTCCAGGCTAGCCAGTGCTACATGGAACGAGAGAGAGAGAGAGAGAGAGAGAGAGAGAGAGAGAGAGAGAGAGAGAGAGAGAGAAAAGAAGAAGAAGAAGAAGAAGAAGAAGAAGAAGAAGAAGAAGAAGAAGAAGAAGAAGAAGAAGAAGAAGAAGAAGAAAGGGAGGGAGGGAGGGAGGGAGGAAGGAAGGAAGAGTAAAAATTTTTAAAAATAAAAAAGAAAATCAGATTTTTGGGTTTTTTTTTTTACTAATACTAAGAACTGAACTTAGGACACCATGTATTCTCAATAGGCATTCTTCCATTAAGCTGTACTTCCCAAACCTCTTTTTAACTTTTAAAACTGAATCCTGCTAAGTTGTTCAAGCTGGCTTTGAATTCACTCTGTAACCCAGGCCTTGAACTTGAAATCCTCCTGCCTCAGTCTTCCAAGTCCCAGGAATGACAGATCTATATCACCAGGCCCAGCTAGAAAAAAGAATTTTGAAATCAACAAAGGACGCCACTCCTATAAAAGGAGGAAGAACTCTATGGACAGCAGAGGAGAAGCGGCTGTGGAGTCCATAGTCAGTGCATGTCACTCTCATGCTGAAAAAAAAATATCCAGGAAACATTCTCTGAGTATAAGGAGAAATTGATAAATTTTCTAGTGAAGAAAAACAAAGAACAAACCTATGGTAGAAGAATAGCTAGCAGGGAAGAATGACAGAAGAAACCTTCAAACACCAGAGAAAAGAAAAACAAAAATATATATATATATTGATAAATGCAATGCATTCTCCTCTCGGGTTCTTTATGTTTAAAGCTAAATAAAAGAAAAAAGAAAAAGCAACAGCAACACTCTGACATGGCTCAGAATATATTAAAGGAAACATTTGACAAAGTTCCATTACTTGAAGAAGGATAAATGGACAAAAGGGGAAATGATATTTCCAGATTTCATTAAAACTGGTTTGTGGGGGTTGGGGAAGCTGGTAATTATCCAAATACAACACAATACCCAAGACAATCAGAGAAATGCTGTAGGAAGAGAAAGCATCTAAAGCACTAAGATAAATAAAAATGAAAATGCAGCCGGGCAGTGGTGACGCACGCCTTTAATCCCAGCACTTGGGAGGCAGAGGCAGGCGGATCTTTGTGAGTTCGAGGCCAGCCTGGTCTACAGAGAGAGATCCAGGAAAAGCGCAAAGCTCCACAGAGAAACCCTGTCTCGAAAAACCAAAAAAAAAAAAAGAAAGAAAAAAAGAAAAGAAAAAAGAAAATGCAAAAAAAAAAATACTCAAGTGGAACACAGGATGTGAGTTTAAAGCAAATGAAGAAGTGAAAGCATACATCAAGCAGAAAAGAATAAAATTAAATTAAAATTAAATGGCAGGCTTAACACCTAACATAGCAATAATCATTCAAATGCAAATGATCCAATACATCAACTAAACGACAGAGATGGGCAGAGATCAGAAACCAAGACTTGAGTGTACTCTGTCCACAAGAATCTCATCACAACTATGAGACATGGAATTGAACATGAAAGGATAGGGAAAGCAGTCATAAGCAGATAGAACGAAAGAAAACTGAGACTTCAGAGTAAAGAAAATTACTGGTGACAAGGAGAGACATTCTATAATGATGAAAAAGTCAGTTCACTAAAAGGATGTAGCCACCCTAAATGTGTGTATACCAAACAACAAGCCAACAAGATTTCGGCTGTAATAATGAGCACTACTGAAAGGGAAAGTCAATCCACTGCTAAGTGGGATGAAAATACTTCTGTCAGTGTTCTATGTAACAGCTGGGAATCAGCAAGGTCACAGAAGAACTCAACAGTAACAACCACTAGGGCCCAGTCCCTCTCAAACATCTCACCCAGCAACAGGCAGATGCTTGCTTTTGTCAAGAAAACATGAAACTTGTACCAACACAGCCCACATCTTGAGTAATTTTTTTAAAACTACAAATATAAAGGATTGAAATCAAACAAAATATGTTCTCTGAGAATATTTGGATTTGAGCTAGAAAACAATAACAGATAGATTAAAATAAATCTTATTGCAAACATTTGGAAAATAAACAACACATTTCTAAATAATCCATGAGTCAAAGAGGATACCTTGGGAAAATCTAACAAATACACAAACTGAGAGGAAATGAAATTTATATCAAGTTTGGGAGACGTGGAGAAAGTAGTGTTGACATGAAAATCAGTAGTACTCAATGCCTGTATTAGGAAAGACAAAGATTTAATCCATAATCTGAGGTTCCATATGAAAACTCAAAAAAAGAACATAATAAACCTAAAGCAAATTTAAATGTGAGGAAAAAAATTAGTTAAATTGAAACAGTAAAATACAGAAGTACAATGAAACAAAAAAATTGTGCATATACATACACACATAAATAAATTTAATTTTTAGAGATAAAGATAAGTAACCCTGGCAAACATATAGTAAAACATAAAGAAATACATAGAGAACATAAAATTATGAAAAATGGAGTATGAAATATAACATGGACTCTTAAAATATCAAAAAGTAATAAATTATTGTGCATAAATTTGACAGTTGGGATAAATGGACCAATTACTTGAAAAAACTGTCATAACTCAGTGTGAAATAGATACTTTGACTACTAAGGAAGTTGAATCCATAGCTTGAAAATTCATAAAAGAAAAAATTTGTAGACCCAGAAGACAACTGAGGTTTCTACTCAGTATCTTAAGAATCAACAGGGTCTACACCAGTTTATTCCAGCTCACAACTGTTTGAAAACAGCTAGCATTACAATGTGGCAAACACTGACAAAAACTCTACAAAAAAAGAGAAATATTCATAAATGTTCTTTATGAGTAAGGATGCAAAAAAATCTCTTCACAAAACACCAGCAAATTTAATTGAGCAAAATATGAAATGAATTCTATACCATGATGAAGGTTTGGTTCAGTACTTTAAAATTCAACCGATATAATAAACCGTGGTCACAGAAAAAAGTCACATGATCATATAATCACAATTTGACACTGTGACAAAATTTGGCACTCATTCATGATCCATAAAAAGAAAAAAACTTAGAGAAATAGGAATCAAAGAACTGTCTCAACTTGATAAAGAGAAACGATCAAAAATCAACAGCTAACCTTATATATAACAGTGAAAGGCTGAGGTCTGGATTATCCACTCTCGTGCTCATATCAACAGAGTGCTAGAATTTCTACTTACTGTAATACTGGAAAAAGGAATTGAAGTACTGTGGTGATCTATTGTGTACCCTAGTAAACTTGCCTGAGGATCTGAGGACAGAGCCAGTCACTAGATTAGACATAGAGGTCAGGCAGTGGTGGCACACATCTTTAATCCTATCACTCGGGAGGCAGAGATCAGCCTGGATCCCTGTGAGTTAAAGGGCACACTGGAAACAGAGCCAGGCAGTGGTGGCACACACCTTTAATCCCAGTACTAGGAAGCACACACGCCTTTAATCCCAGGAAGTGATGTCTGGATACAGAAAGGTATATAAGGTGTGAGGAAACAGGAACTCACTCTTTAGACTGAAGATTTTGTAGAGGTAAGAACTTCTGCTTCTCTGATCTTTCAGCTTTCACCCTGATACCTGGCTCTGGGTTTTTTATTAATAAGACCTTTTAACATTCGTACAAAGTACAGGTTGGAAAAAAAGTACATAAAGCCACCCCTATTTGTGGAGGACTGAAACATCTACAATTTAAAATCTTCTACAACTAGTAATTTACCAAGGCTTCAGGATATAGGATGAATGGGCAAACAAAATATTATATTAGCAGCAAATACACCAACAAACCTAAAATTAAAATTTATCTATTGATTTGTTGATGTATGTAGCTAGAGTTTTTCTGGTCCTGCCTGGCCCACGGTCACGACAAATCTCTCATCCACCAGTCCCACAGCTGCTCAGACCCAACCAAGTAAACACACAGAGACTTATATTACTTAAACTGTTTGGCCTAATGGCTCAGGCTTCTTGCTAGCTGTTCTTATATCTTAAATTAACCCATTTCTATTCATCTATAAGTTGCCATGTGGCTCATGGCTTACCAGTATCTTAACATCTTCTCATGGCAGCTGCTGGCAGTGTCTCTGTGACTCAGCCTTCCACTTCCCAGAATTCTCCTCTCTCCTTGTCCCACCTATACTTCCTGCCTGACTACTGGCCAATCAGTGTTTTATTTATTAACCAATCAGAACAACACATTTAACATACAGAACATCCCACAGCAGATATACACCTTAAAACAAATAAAAACATGTGATCATAGACCTAGCAAAGCACACATGGGACTTCTATGTTGAACACAACATATTAAACAATAAAAAATAAAAAGAGAAGCAGGCACATTCTACACATGACATGGAAGACTCACAATAGAAAAAAATGATAGCTCTAGCCAAACTGACAATAGGTTTGACATAATTTATATAAAAAGACCTGAGTAGTTTGGTGATAGAATTCCTGCTAGCATGTGGGAGGTTCTGGATTCTAGAGTCAGCATGAAAAATTATTAACAACAATAAAAATATTTCACAGAAAAATACCAATGGGATTTTCTACAAAAGGTCAAGATTATTCTAAACTTTTATATGAAAAAGCAAATGAACCATCACAGCTAAAACAAACTTGGAAGTAAAAAGTAAGTTGGGCTGGTCTACTTAATTCCAAAGTAGACTGAATAGCTGTGTTAATTAAGACTATGTAGTATGCACAAGAGATAAATTCATTAGTCAATAAAATAGAATAGAAAAGCCAGGAATAGTCTTTCATGAACACATCCAACTGATACTTGACAAAGGCAAGAAATAAACTCACCCCATAAGCAACTGATAACTTTTATATCAGATGATGCTGGAATAACTAAGTACCCATGGAGAGAGGGGTAACTCTTACCTTTCTCAAAAGTTAACTCAAATTAGCTCACTAATGTAAAAGGTAAAGCTTCTAGGGAAAAAATAGAGACTTTTCAAAATTTATGGCTAGGCAGATTCATACCAAATCCACAGGCCATAAAAGAAAACAGACAAATCTACTTTATCAAAATTTAAAACTCTTATGATCACTTATCATGAAGATAAGATTGCCACAATGAATTTCTGACCAATAAAGAAGCGGTATTGGACAGTTTCTAACTGCCAATTTCTGCTTCCTGTCCTTTGCAACACTCACTCTGAAGGAAGCTTACACGCTCCTGTGAAACCACTGCTCATGGGAGCCCAATCAAGCTGCATGGAAAACCTGGAGAAAATAAAAAATAAAAAGGACACCTGGACAGCCCTTGATCTTCCATCATCTCACATGACTGACATGGAGAAGAGCCAAGGAACCAGAGTCCAACCATGAGCCAGAACCAAGATCCTGGTGTATGATTCCCCAATGTGTCATTCAGGTCATCTGTAGCTATGTGAGCTACAAAATGTTTGATCTACAAAATCATGGACATTACAAAAAAAAAAAAAATGGGTGTTGTTTTACTTCACTAATGTTGGAAGAGTTTGCTATGCAGCAGTGAACAAACACAACTGATACTTTTAAGTGGTACCAGTAGTGGAGACAGTGGTGTCTCCTGAGATGATTAAAATGCTAAACTTTGGGGTCCAGCTGACTAGAGTCTAGACAAGCCTCTGCCTTATACTAGGTGTATACTCCTAAGCAAGTTAAACTCCCCAAAACTGTGTCCCATCCGCTACAGAAGAACATGAATGGCAGTCATATCTAAAATTTGATATTTTCTTTCTAACTTTCATGACTAGTTTTCTTTCTTAGATTCTGCAACAAATTGGACTTGAGATTTGAATTTTACAAACTAACTCATACAGTTTCATAAATATTAAATAATGAATATAATTGTCCAAGACATAGCTCCTGGCATATATCATATTAATTCAGCCTACAGTAAGTGCTCAATAAACACTCATAAAGTAGACACTCTTATTGCATATTAATGGGAATATTCTTCATTTATCACAGAGAGTGAGTTCTAGTTCAATGTCTCCCCATCAGGGTAGCTTTGAGGCCTTTCCTTTGGGAAAAGACATAACCTGTCTGCTACATGATAACCTAGGTTGTAGTTCAGAAAATAAAAAGATTATTTGTGGGGAGAAAAAAAATATGAAATGCAAACATCTAGGGTTCAGTTAATAGTAACACATTCAAACTGGTTTCTAAATTTGAACAATTGCACCATAGTAATGTAGGAAACTATGAGTTTTGTCCTTTATCACAAGTTTCGCTGCCAAGACTACAACATGCCTCACTGTTCTACATTTTAAAACTAATAAATTAAACACTTCTTTACCTACCTTTTTCCCATCTAAAAATATTTTTTCTTTATCTTGTTTTAGGTAGACTCTGTGATGCCTAATGTCAATTCAGTTGTCAACTTGAAGAGATCACTCAGGAGAGGAGCTTCTTGGCATTCCTGTGGGACAGTACCTTGATTAGTTTGAGATGGGATCTTGAACTACATAAGAGAAAGTGAGCTCAGCACATGTGTCTATCATGCTCTGCTTCTTCACTAGATACACTGAGGCCAGCAGCCTCACACTCCTGCAGCTATGACTTCCCCAAGATGGACTGTACTCTGAAAACCGTGAACCAAAATAAACACTTTCTCCCTTAGGCATAGTAGCAGGAAGACTATCTCAGCCAGGGTATTTCCATGTAACCTAAACTGACCTGAAAACTGTGACCCTCCTGCCTCAGTTTCCTAAGTGTTGGAATTACAGTCATGAGCCACCACTAACTCCCATCTTGAAAATATATTTCTAACCAAGAGAAGATGGCTGAGAGGAGTTTCTTTTTATTTTAAATAAAAAGATGAAACCTCTATCTTATATTTTTCCTTTTTAGATGTAGCTATTTAATTGTCCACTGTTCTTTATCCTCAGTGGTATCCTGAAACATCAGCTAACACTCTTAATTCAGACACAAAGAAACTTTAAGAGCAGTAGACCTCCATTTGAGCACATTCATTTGTAGGACAAATTGCTGAATGGTCTTATTAATTAAAAAAAAGGGGGGGAGCTAGATAGTGGGGTGAAAACCTAAAGATCAGAGGAATAAGACAAGCCACAGCCAATCTCACCTTACCAACCCTCAGCCTCCAGAGAGAGCTACTTCCTGTATACTCACACCTATATCCTTTCTGTCCCAAACTTTTCTGTGCCCTGCCATCTTACTTCCTTCCTCTACCCAGCTACATCACTTTCTATCTGTCTGTACAGACCTCCAGACCTCTACAGTTAACTAGCATTGGGATTTAAAGTGTGTGTCACCACACCTAGCTCTGTTCCCAGTGTGGCCTTGAACTCACAGAGATCTGGATGAATCTCTGCCTCCTGAATGCTAGGATTAAAGGCCCGTGCTACCATTGCCTGACCTCTATGTTTAATATAGTGGCTGGCTTTTTCCTCTTATCTCCATGCAAGTTTTATTTATTAGAGCACAAATAAAATATTACCACATTCATTCATTCCACAAGTGTTCACCTATGATGAGCAAGATCCAGGCCCCAAGACTCCAAGAGTACAGCAAAGCAGTACAGTCCCTGACCACCCAAACATGCAGCTTGTGGATGCCACCAGCAACAAATGGAGCCCATGACAAAATGCTAATCCTCACCTGTGGAAGGTCCCCATGGAGAGATAGTTTGTACTCTGCTAAGGACCCCTTACTACATCTCAGAAATCACCACTGTATGCTGCCCTGATGACTTAAACTACCATTTAAATCATTTAGTGTCATTTAGTCTTAAAAAAAATTTACTTCTAATTTTTGTACTTAAATCATGTTTTTTCTGAGGTAAGTTTTTCCTGTAACCTTCCAAAGCCCCACTAAACCTGTTTTTACTAACTATCCCTTGGAAGGTGTTTAATGGTGGAGCATTTTGGTGATTTCTGATTTCTTGCTCCCTAAGAAATGCCATTATGTATAATAGCTTTCCGAATCTTTGAAGTTGTCCCTACCTATACCTGCACCCCCTGCCCCACAACAAGACTCAAATATAATTGTTAAACCAATGGATAAAGCCTGAGAAAAAGTGTGTGGCAATCCTTGGCTCAACCCTGGCTGAGTATACCTGGTTATCTGACGTTGTTAGGTGGAGGGGAACAGGATCCAATGCAGAATGGAGTTGGTTAGAGGGGCATAGTTCTACCTGTCCCAGCTGTTAACACCTTAGCCCTGTCCTCCTACTAATTGTCTCAGTATTATAGCAATGAGGGGCACTTGGTGGACATGAGCCTTCCCCACAATTCAATGGACTTGAGTTTGTGTCTTCAGCATGGGGAGGGGTCTAAGGAACACAGCTGTGCTGCAGCCTTTGGTTTTCCCACTTTGAAGCCACATACATCAAGTTCTCCACTCAGGCATCTGTTTTTCCAATGGGAAGATCCCTGAAACAGGAATGGTAGTGAATTCCCCCTCCATAGAATGCCCCAGGACTCTTCAATAACCAGAGGATGCTGTGCTCTGAGGGGTCCCAGTTCATTTTGTCACTAATAACAAAGTACCAATTACAGGATAAATTATAAACAAATTATCCCCACTCCAAGAAGTTTATTTTCACTCACAGCTTAGAAGAAAGGTCACTAGCCACACCTGATAATAGCCTTCTTGTTGGCAGAGTAGCATGCGGATATCGCATGATAAAAGACTAGATAGACAGTACCTGTCTCTTCTGGTCTTGGTTCTGCTTATAAAGCACCAGAGGTCAAGTCTGGAGCTCCACCCTGAGACTCCATCCTTGCCACCTCCAAAAGAAACCCACTTCTCTGTTGAGTTAGATTGTCTCCACCCTTGCAATACCTCTTAGTGAGGATTAAACTCCAATGTGAATTCGTCGAGGGGACAAATCATATTTACACACAGAAAGGGGGATGTGGGCCAACAACCAGGAATGATGGTTGACTCCTTCATGTGAAGCCATTTACTCCCTCAAGCTGTCCTCAAGCTTTTCAGAAGCCTGTACCAAGAGGCCCCAGGCCTGATTATTTATGGTAATTACAATACAGGATATATAAGCTGGACCTTATAGATAAAATGTATATTATTAAATTATCATAGAAAATTACTTACTGACTAAAGATATGAAATAGTCGAGTAATTTTTCTAAACTAAAACTCCTTTGTGTGGGGGTGTGTACATGCATGAAAAAGTCAGAAATCAGTGTCCAGTGTCCCTCTTCAGACTCTAGCCCCCCCCCCCTTTATCTCTCTCTCTCTCTCTCTCTCTGTTTGTTTTTTGTTTTGTTTTGATTTGTTTTTTCAGTTCTCACCAGTCTGGAACTCTCCAATAAAGCTAGGCCAGCTGGCCAGCAAAGCCCAGGAATGCCCCTTTTGCTGCCTCCAGATTGCTGGGACTGTAAGCATGCACCACCACAACTGGCTTTCTGACATGAGTTCTAGGAGCTCAAACTCAGGCCGCCACACTCGCACAACCACCACTGGAGCCTTCTCCTTAGCTCTGAAACTCTTTGGAAGATAATCCCTGAGCCTGCAAGATGAAGGTGTCGTCAGGGAGTCCATTTTGAAGAATTCTGAGAATAGAAAATATTCGTATCAAGCCACCATGATGAGAAAACACATTTTTAAGCAGGAACAGCACAGAAGCCTACTGCCTACCCCATACCCACGGACCTTGGAAGAAAACTCCATCCACCAGCTAGGTAGGCAACATACAGGACTTTCTAAGAGAAGAAAATGTGAAGGGTATCTCTGCTGCTTCCCTTTCTCCCAGGAGCCACAGAATTGTTCAGCTGACCCCTGGGACCTTTTCTAAGCTGGCCCAAAGCAAACAGGAATTCCATTTGTCTGAGAAGGACTGAACTCTGAGGATCTTCCAAGATACAGTTGCTGAGGGGAACCACCCCATTGGAGATTTTGCTGAACACCATGACTTGAAAGTGATCCAGTCAATGACAAAGCACTGTTGGCAACAGACTGTTTATAAATCGGTTGAAAATGAACTCCTCTTCCTCTGAGACACCCCCTGGCCACCTGGGTCAATAATTAGGGAATTGTTTGGACTGGAATGCTCTTTGCCTGGGTCAGCAAGTCCATTCCCAGGCACAGAGGTGGGATCAGGTTCATTACTCTAAACAACCCATGATGAAGAGGGCCCTGCACTCTCAGGATGGCTCCAGGGCTGGAAATTCCATGTTCTTTGGCGGTCCACCCTCGCATTCTGTCTGTCCTGCACAGCCCCTGTTTTAATTTTATTTTTTTAAACTCCAAGCTCTGAGCAGCATGTTTTTTCTTCTGTAACTTAAGCCATCCACAGCACTCCCTTCCATATAGTTTCCTCACCTATTGGAAAACTGCTGGGGTGGGGTACTCTCTTGTCTTCCTGAGACAGGACAAGGCTCTGCCTCTGAAAGGCTCTGCCCTCCACATCTTAAGTGACTGATTTTGCTTGTTTGGAGATTTCTCCATCCCTTCATCAAAATCCCTACACTCACTTCACCTTGAAAGGATCTACTAGGGCAGCGACACAAAGGGATAGCCAGTTTCCTCTCCTGGCTCTCCTCTGATGGGGGTGTTTGGGTGGCTGTGAGAAGGGGAGGCACAGAGAGATCAGATGAACTGACTGCCTAAGAACACAATTTTTGTGGGGAGACCCTTAGGATTATTAGGACAGCCTGACCATCAAATGCCGATGAAAACACGAAGGCGGAGCCAAGGAAACAGCTCAGTAAGTAAAATGTTTGTCTTGCAAACACAAAGACCTGATGTCATCTGCTTGTAAATCAGGTCCTGGGATCCCTGTGGTTCACAGGTCAGCCAGTCAAGCTGAACTGGGGAGTTCCAAGCCATCGAGAAACCCTGTCTCAAAAAATAAAGAACCCATGTTGCGCACACACACACACCACAAATCTAAGGCTTCATCTCCACTTATGAACAAAGCCCAAGCCCATCTGTTCATTCCCCAAAATCTCCCAACAGCTCTTTCTCCACTGCCCAACTCTTTCCTCAGTTCCTCTCAGCTCCCCCACCTACCCACAGATCCACAGCTGCTCTTGAGTAAACCCAAGGCTTCTTTTGAAGCTGTTCCCATCCAGGCAACTGGACTGGAAGCTGGGTGAATCACTCCTGAGCCTGCCCCTGATTGGGAGGATCCTAGCTGCTTCCTGGAGGCCTCAGAGCTGACCAGAGCCTCCTGGCATCTTCCCAGGCATCAGCTCCAGAAGCAGGATGCTTGGCCTGAGTTGATCTCTGCCTCTCCTCAAAAGCACCCAGACCTGAAGAACAGTGCTTTGTTTCTGGAAAGTGTGATGGCCCTGGTTGAGACATATTCATTATCTGACTTACTTAATGCTCCCCACCCGGAACATCCCTAAGCCACACTAGTCTACTCTGAACTCTGCTTCCTTTTGGCCTTTGTTTCTCTCTAGTGGTCCATGGGCTTCTAGCATCAGGACTGCCTGATAAGCTTAGTGCCCAGTGAGGCAAAGTCTCTCTAGTGATGCAGTCCAGAACCTGTAACTTTTACCCCTCCTGCATAAGCTCCTCAGAGAAGCATGCTTGGAGCTGAGAGTAGGGAAGCATGTCTTGGGTCCATGCCATGTGCTGCCCTTCTGTGCCTTTGTCATTGGGTCCTCTGTTCACCCTTGAGCCAGGGACAGCCTGCCCATGCAGATGCAACCATCCAATGAGTATTAGCAAATCTTCACAGGTCTAATGTTACATGTTAGGTGTGGTGGGCCAGTAAAACCCACAGCTCTAACATTTCCCCCACCAAAGACAAGGAATAGCTGGTAGTTCTTGTTCTGTTCAAGAAGGTTGTGAAACCTTTAGAAGATGGAGTCTCGCTGAAGGAAGTTGATCACTAGGGGCGCAGCCTGAAGTTTTATAGTCCCGCCCTACTTCCTTTTCATTCTGTTTCCTGAGGGTTGATGCAATGTGACCTGCCAGCTTCCTGTCCCTCCTGCCAGGCATTCCCAACTATCAAGGATTGTATTCCTCTGAACTTATAAGTCAAAGTAAACCCTTTCTCCTTTAATTTGTTTTTCTTAGGGTATTTTATCACAACTGACAAACAAGACAATGACTGAGAAATTCAACTGAGATACAGAGGTCTGCACAAAGGCATGCAAAGTCAGACACTCACAGTGGCTCCTCCCACTCTGGCTACAGGGCCACTAGTCTCCCTTTAAGCCTATGAAAACTAGAATGGCCCAGGAAGAGGTATGATCCTCATCCATGCAGGTTGAGGTAAGTGGCCATACATGCCTCTAGCTCTTTCCCAGGTCTATCCACAGTGGGTTGCACCTGCCCCATACTGGTCAGTTCTGACTCATTTTCTCACCACACCATGATAAGCTTTGATTTGATTAGCTGCCAACAAGCCCCATCCCAAAAGCCCGTGCCTAGCCTCGGGATTCTGTCTTCTACTCTCACCTATAACTGAAGGTATTAACCACAATGTCAATATTCTCAAACCACCAAGGATTCTTCTCTAGAGCAGCAACTCAATAGACACCATTCTTATATTTTGAACATAAATGTTATATTTATATAATCTGTGGCCTGTCTCTTTTCTAAGGACTGAAAGAGCCCTGCTGTAGGATACATCCAGCGGTTTTAAAAATTAATGAGAAAAGGGTGGGAGCTGGCTCAGTTAGGAAAATCCTTGTATGCAAACATGAAGACCTGAGTTTGATCCCTAGAATCCACATAACAACTGCTAGGCATGGGCTAGGAGGGTGGCTCCATGGGTAAAGGCACTTGCTGCCATGCCTGACAGCCTGAGTTCAATCCCTGGAATACACAGGGTAGAAGAAGAGAACCAATTCCCACGCATTGTATTCTGACCTTTACACCTATGCCATACATAACACATGCTCCCCGACCCACCCGAATAAATGAGTAAGTACCTGTAATCCTAGCACTGAGAGGCAGAAACAGGAAGAGCTCTGGGGCTCACCAGCCAGCCTAGACACTGATCTCAGAAAACAAGGTGAACCATGGCTAACGAATGATACCCATGGTTTCCTTTTGGCCTCCATACAAATACACACACATACACAAACACAACAAAAAAATTAACAAAGCAAAATTGAAATTTCATGGTGGTTCTTAAGAGAGAGTCTGAGGAGCAAGCCCTATTCTCTGCTAAGCCTCCCACTGAGCCTGACTTCCCTGGTAAGTGCAGCCTGGGGAAGCAGGACACAGGTCCCAGGCACTCATTTAACGTCTTCTCAGGTTTGGGGCTGGACATTCTGATCTGGCAACGCAGGATGTCAGTTCCTTGTACCTTCCCTTGGTGGCTGAAGCTGAGAAGGAGGATTCTGCAGTCATTGGTGGGCTTGCCAGAGAAATGCTTCCCACAATGAGGCCAGATATAGATACGTAAAAAATTAGACAAATTAGTAGACAACATGTGGGGCAGGTAGATGAAGTTCGGGAAGGGCCTTACCTGCAAGAGATAGTCCAGAAGCCCTTCCCAGGAAGTGTGTGTGTGTGTGTGTGTGTTCTGCATGTGTGTATGTGTATGTAACAACTTGTAGCCAAGTATTCTTTCTGCTATTAAAGCAAGCACCTATTTCAGCTCTGGAGGTCACCCTTGCTCTCATGAAGAGCCTAGCTGGCCCTGGATAAAAGCTACAGTCATGATAACGATGCTGTTCTCTCCCTTGCAGACATCCAAGACAAAGAGGGCACACAGCAGAGGAAGGTGAGAAGCCTTTTTAAAATTAGACAACATCTTAGAGAGCACATTTTCTTTATCTCCAGACGGACATCCATTAACCTACACTTAGTGAGAGTCAGTGCTACTGTTCAGGAAGACAGCTCGAATGGGTGGAAAATGCTGTTGTATATCCAGGGAAGAAGAGGTATGACACATATTAAAATTTTAAAAAAAAGGTTGGTTTTCAAGGAACCAGTGACCTGATAGAAATTTGAGATTAAACTCTGATGGGCTATGTCAAACTACAGGGTACCACTAGCTGATCCTCCACACAGTCTGAAAACCACCCCATGTCTATCCATAAAGTTTCTTTTTCAGTGCTGTAAACTCCATCCCACCAAGCCCCAGCCTTTCAAGCAGATACAGCAGCAACGTTATGTGGTAAATCTCAGGATAGAAGGTATTTCATAAGTAACTGGAGCCAGGCAACAGCAAGGAAAATAGCTTCTTTCTTCCAAAGATGAAGATCAGAATCCCAGACGATGACTTTTGTGGCTCCTGCCCGATTCCCTCACCTGCACCTGACCTCTCACCACTACTGAATGCCCCAAAAGCAGCTCCTGGTTCCTTCGCCAGGAGTCATTCTAAGTGTTCATTTCCTTCAATAATGGCCATCCTTTGGGGGGGGAGGTTGTTGCATTGTTCATCACTATCCCCCCTCAGAAAGGAGAGGGAGGGAGAGAGAAAGAGAGAGAGACATTTGTCTTCCAGAGGTAGACATCTGTTGCTTAAGCAACTGTCTACTATATCTCTGAGGAAAGCCCAAGGTGCCAGCTCCTCTGACTCAGGTCCCCAGCAAGCCCACCTCCCCCGACCCTCTTCTCTCCCATCTGCTTATAATTTAATGCTCTGTGTGTTTTAATCATTTCATTAGGCATGTCCTTATTTTGAAATGCAACTAATTCTTCAGTTCAAACAAACAGCTAGTAATCTAAAAAAACGAGGCTATTCTTTACTCTGGACTCCAGATTGGCTCAGAAGAAATATCACACCTATTTTGAGGAGGGCAAAGGAAACAACTGCTCCTGATTTTTTTAAGCCGCTGACTCTCAGTGAACATATGTCGAAGATTTCTGAATCTTCTTCAGAAGTTTAAAATCAACTTGAAGACATTTTCTTGTGGAGTTTTCACCCTGAATATTTGTATAACATCTGTTATTATTAATGCTTATCAGAAGATAGGTTTAGGCTGGCAGTGGTGATGCACGCCTTTAATCCCAGCACTCAGAAGGAAGAGGTAGGCGGATCTCTGTGAGTTCAAGGACAGCCTGGTCTATAGAGAAAGTTCCAGGACAGTCAGAGCTGCACAGAGAAGCCCTGTCAAAAAAAGAAAAAAGAAAGAAGATAGGTTTAGAAATAGTGCCATGGTTTTTATATTTGATGACAAAAAAAACACAAAAGAGAAAACTGCTTCCACTATAACTTTGTCCCTTTC
The DNA here is from genome assembly GCF_004664715.2 of Peromyscus leucopus. Lineage (NCBI taxonomy): Eukaryota > Metazoa > Chordata > Mammalia > Rodentia > Cricetidae > Peromyscus > Peromyscus leucopus. The sequence goes on along the minus strand of NC_051063.1, from coordinate 26,843,764 downwards.
AGTATTTTTTTTAATAGAAGTTTATGTTTATTAAGACAAAGAATGTTATCCTTGGCTCTAAGAGGGAAAAATTGTAAGTTGCGTCCTGAGATTTTTTTTTTTTTTTTTTTTTTTTTTTTTTTGGTCCCTGGCATTCAGATTTGTTCTGCATCAAGAAATGAGGGGCTGGCAAGATGGCTCAATGAATAAACACACTTGCCACCAAACCTCATGACATGATTTCAATCCCCAAGACTCCCATGGTGGCAAGAGAGAGCTGACTCCTTCACATTGCCGCTGATCTCCACAGTAGGACTTTCAGTGCAGCGATTGAAATTCCAGAGATGTTTGTAGATTTAACATAGCCATGACATAACTGCACAGTGTGAAACTGATGGTGTCTTTCTTTTTTGATACTTGCCTTCGTTTCCACAAAGTAGACACTTAGAAAACTTTTGTTGAAGCCGCAGTACCAAGTAGGTAGATACACATTGCCCTTTTCTGTCTTAATTACGTTTTCTGATTCAACTCAGATTTAAATGCCACACTTACCAATGGCGACATTGCAATCTGATACAGGATCTTCTGTGGAGGATTCCCCTACAGTCAACACGTAAATCAGGACCATTTGGGTTTCATGTAAACATTGGGATGATGATAATAACCTATTAGAAAAGTTGTTTGGGAGGAATTGTTTTTCAGACTCTTTGGTACTCTGAACAGACCTGACCATTTGCGCGAGGGTCTGACACAATGGTTCTCATGCGCCATCTAGTGGCCACCGGCAAACTGTGCTGGGTCGTGGGAAAAGCTTTCTGAACAAGCCTTACTGCTGTGCATTCCAGTCCCGATCCGGCAGCCACTGGACACTTGCCCATCTTTCAGCCTTTAAATTGAGGGGAGCCACTAAAGAAAGCATGCGTGGTGTTTCCCAAAACCCCTGTGTCGGAAACAAACTAGTAGACGTAACTGGTCAGAGAAATGGTTTCTTCCTGGATCCGTGTGAAATCAGACTTTTCTGTGACAGAAGATACTCGTGCCTGCAGAGCTGAGGTTACCAGCGAGGTAAGTGGGTGACATTGTAACCCTTTCCCCCAGCACAGACCACTTCTGTCTGTAGAAATCATGGCCTGAGGGTGACTTCTATCACTCAGAGAACTTGCTTTGAGCTGCCCGACACGTGGAACGCAAGCCTCGCTTGATCCCATGTCCTGTGCTGATTCCTGCATGCAACGTCTTAATTCTTACCCACGGGCAGAAGGATGGTGGTGCTCGGATGTGGACTGTGATGAGGATTTCACAATAATCAATAATCAGACTTTTAACTTTCTAATTTTGGGATATTCCAGTAAAATATTGATTTAGTCAGAAAGGAGTGATAGAAAATAAAATCTGCAGGTTTATTCTTGTAAGCAGTACACACTGGGAGAGTTCTTCTTGTAGAAAGTGTCAGCAGAAAGGTAATACCCAGACAGCTCCGAGTGATACAAGACATTTAGCTCTGAATTTCACAAAAAAAACACATTCATTAAATGTGTGTGGGTGTAGTGTAGTGGTTGAATAATAGAAAATATCTAAAATTGCTTAATTTATCACAGATAGGGGAAACCTTACTTCACCCAGATTTTTCTATGCTAGTGTGCTTATTGCCTTTAGGAATAGGAAGAACTGCTTCCAAAGTTGTGTTAACTGCTCTTGAAGACCATCAGGTACAAAGTTAAAAATTGTACAATAGCATGTCCCTGCCTGCTAATGAAAACAGTCGTTAGCGATGCAGGTCTTCCATAGGAAACCCTCGCCTGCAGAAATGCACCTGTGCCTTCTGAATTCTGATCTTGCTCCTACTTTGGAGTTGAGACTCACCAACAACATCTTGAACATTATTTCTCATGCCTTATCAAAGGGTTATCTATTTCCATGGAAACACTGATCAACTTGAGATGTCTCCAGTGCTCATATTTAGCAAAGTCTATGCACAGCAACAATGTGAAGAATCTGATTGTTACACAAGTGAATCCTGTATCAAAAAATCCTGAGGAGCTTTGTCTCTTTTTGTATACTGTTTGAAACTTTTAAAATCCGCTATCTGGAAATTAGAAGAATTTTTTTAAATACTGGTTCATAAAAATAAATAAAAGCTGTGGGTTTGGGTTTCACTGTGGCAAGCATGTTAAAATGTCACAGAGCAAAGTTCAGAGATTTCTGCTTTTCTCAATCTTAAATGTTAGAAGTGATTGTAATTTCCCAAATATTGATCAATGTTCAATTAAAATTGAAAGGGAAATTTTACTAGCTTTTTGGCAGACCCAATACTCATCAAAAATCTTGTTTGTACCATAAGAGGAAGGAAAACAAAAACTCGCAAAATTCTAGTGTCTGGCCGATGCTATTTTCTAAGCTTTCTCATATGCTATATATCGAGTCCTATGTGTACATGCCACAGCTGAGTTCATGTAAACTCATTTTCCCATAAACCAACAATACATCTTAAAATATAGATCTAACACTAAAAATAAATAACACTAAAACCCTGCTCCATCCTAGGCCAAGTAGGAACAGGATACTCTGCTAAAGCTGTCTTTGCTTGCCATGATGCTCACCCCAGGCCAGAGGAAATCACACAGTTCTTTCAAACGCTTTAAGTCTCCTCTCTGCCCACATTAGGGAGATGTTGCTGGGATAACACAAGACAATCTCAGGAAGGTTCTGTGCTCAGGAGGACATAAAGGGAATGCATTGTTTCTCACAGTCTGGCTGGAAGGGTGTAGCACATGGTAAAATTAAGACCTCCTCCTTCATTGTGCGGCACAGTTGGGCTGTTTGATCTCTAAGTCCTCGGGTAATTGGAGTCTACACAGCATGTGGAATCTGGGCCTGAGCATCTCCCCTTCATGCCCAAAGCCCTGCCTGGGGCACCATTCACCCTCTAGCCAAATTCTGATTGTGTTTAGGGTTCTTCTTTGACATAGGCATTGTTTACAAGCTGAGAAAAAGAAGATATGGTAGAGACTAGAAGTGGAAGATATATCATTTGTTGTCAGGTGCACAGCCATAAATAGAAACCAAATTTAGGAATGGCAGCCCTCCTGTGTGGGTGGAGTACCCTCTCATAATCCACAACCCCCTAAATGATGGCAGGTTTTGTGATCCAACCCCACCACTACCACAGGTTCATTTTTTTCACACAAGATTTTCATTGACTACATCTGTCCACATTGGGTCATAATGACTTCTCCCACCCATGAGCTCTAAGGTTCCAACACTCAGTTTATACTTCTTCATTCAACAAATAACCCAGGCTGTGCTGGGCACTCTGTGAACGCCCCTGCAGTGAATCATAGGTCATGCTTCTGCCCAGGACTGAGGCAGGTGTTCTAGGGTATCATAATTTCCCATCTTAAAGAAGCACTGGCTTTCAGGAGAATCCCCACACCAGCACTCTGTACCATAGATTAGAAACTTCACCTTTGAGTCAGGCAAGGCTGCAACAGTTTGCTCAAGCCACTATTTCCTTTCCTAGGTAACCCCAGGTGGATCCAGGTTCGAGGGGCCTGAAGTCTATGCTATCTAGAGACCTGTTTTAAGATCCAGAGGACAAAATTATCAGTAGTAAAAACAGATCCACAGAGGAGGGCCTGCAAGGTAAGAGACTTCAACGGAAAGCTTTGTTAGCTCCTCTGACAAAACCTCTTTGGAGAAAATAACAGTAATTAGCAGTCAAAAGCCATTCATTTCTTTAACTCTCATGCCTCAGAAACAAGTGGGGTCACCCCCCACACACTTTACAGATGGGAAAGTTGAATTGCAAAGAGTTTAAGGTGCTTGTCTATTGTTGCCCCTAAAATGCTCTCCTTAGCTTCTCTGCACACCAGATAGTGACGACTGAGTCTGCCTACCCTGGAGATAAAATTAACAAGACACAACCGACTGGCTGGGGTTTCTACACACTCTGGTGGCTTAAAAGTTAAACTCCTAAGTGGCCTTTGTCTTAAGTTGAACTCTGTGGACTCAGATAGACTCCGGGTAGGAAAAATCTCAGAAGCAGTGTGTGTGTGTGTGTGTGTGTGTGTGTGTGTGTGTGTGTGTGTGTGTGTGTGTGTTTGGTACTAACTTGGGAACCCAGCTCTGTGGCCTTGGCTGGGTCACTTAACTTCTCTGTGCCTCCATTTCTACATCTGTGAAGTGGGTTGGTAGAAGAATCTCCTCTTGGCAATGTTGTGAAGAACATTGTGTGTTAAATAGCATTTCTCCTGTAATTGGGAACTTCTGTACAGAAATCCCAGATGGGGATGGGTACCAGAAAGCAGGTGAGCATTCCAATGGTCACTTCCCTTCAGAACCAACAGTGAGCTGTTTTCTAATCTCCATCCTCTCAACTGTCTCCCACTGGAATGGTCTTGTGCTTTGGGTCTGTCTGCGAGACTCAGGTTTAGCTAGAAATGGCCCATTAAATAGCACTTTCAGACTTCCCGGCAATTGCTAATTAAAGAGGCATTAACCCTAATGGACTGGTGAACAGGACTCTTGTTTTCCACTGTGGTTTCCAAAGGCTGAGCCCTGGCACCCATATCCTCATCCTGGGCCACTCAGATCACCCAGGCATGGACCCACTTTGGTGGACCAGAGAGGCACTAGTGAGGGGAGAGAAGGGGGTCAGGGTGAGAAGTGCCACAACTTCCGGACCTGCTGGTGTGTGGTTCCTGGCAAACAAAAGCAGCCAGGCAGAAGTGCCCTGCCAGTCAGTCACAGGTGCTGATGATAGTTCACCTAATTACTTCATTATTTTTTGCCACTCCACAGAACAGTTTGTATTTACAATCCTGTATATGGTTCTATTACTACCACTTATTGTGACGATTCCAGCAATTCCGAGGAGTCTCCAAGGGCTTGGACAAGTAGAATCTTGTTTTTCTTGATTTCCCCTGAGGGAGGAAGGTGGCAGGAGGGGGAGAGAGGAGGAGTTGGGAGGTGAAAGCATCCAGCCAGCATCGACCCACAATTGCTCAGATGAGTGATAAATGATGGGTGATTTTTGAAACACTAGAATTCTAAGACAAAACAAACAAATCCTAGCCTGTGAGTTCCAAGGCCAGCCGGCAAGATGGTGAGAAAGAAAAGAGGACATGATTGAACTGCCTGAAATCCACATCCACCTGTGCCAGAAAAACACTCAGACCCCAGCCCTGCAATTGGAAGCCAAGCCGGAGGCCATCCCTGGGGACTTGTCGCCTTAATCACTACCAGGCTGCAAATTAACAAAGTGAGTTTAGAAAAAAACATTGTGAGTTTCAGTTACTCAGATATTCGTAAATCTGCTAGAAGTCATGGCTGTTGTTTTACAGCTTGTTAAGATGTTGACTGTTTACAAATTATACTTTCCCTTTGAAAGAGCAGGTACCTCTCTGGCTTCCTGTCCCTCTCCAATGTCTGGGGCTGCTCCTGCCAGGATCAAGGCTTGACCTAAGTGATACAATGCTCCATTTGGGGTGTCCTATGCCATCCTCTGCCACTTCTCCCCCTTCCTCCTGCATTTTAAATGGCCTTCAGCCTCAGGTACCTCTAGAAGCAGTGTCCTCACACAGACCCTAGATGCCCCAAGACCTTGTCTTCTCTCATTATCTGTAGGTACCCGGAGGAACAGATGGTGAGCATCTTCAGGTCTCCCTGTTTGGGGTCCTCCTTTCCTTCCCTGAGGCTTCCAGAACTCTGTTCGTTCACAGAGTTATGAACCAAAAGCCAGCAAAAAAAAAGGGGGACTGTCACTGGGAAGCAAAACAACCAAAGCCAGACAACAAGCCACATACCTGCTCTCAGAAGACAGAAGCAGGAAAATCATGAGTTCAAAGCTAGCCTGGTTTGCCTCAAAAGCCAAACAGAACAGCAACCAAAAACAAAAACAAAAACAAAGTGACCATATCTCAGAATATATCCTGAATTCCACCTCTAACCAAGACCTTGCCGGTGAGATGGCTGCTCCAAAGCATCTCTCTGGCAGGAAACACGGAGGAGAAAGGCCAAGCCACTGGCCTCCTGCATGTGTACTGCCTCACAGCAGCTGCTCTTGTGTTAAATCACATCTCTGTTTAAGTGCATCTATCCGTCCAGCCTCCAGCAAGCTGGAGTGCCTTGTCTGTGACTGACAGATCCTAGAGCTCCAAAGATGCTGTCAGAGGCAGTAGCTCTCAGCACAGCCTTAGCTAAGCCACACAAGCCATCAGGCACCTTTGCTCAGAAGTACTTGTTAGTGGTATCTCCAGCGCTCAAGTACCAAGCAATGGCCCCACGGTGACTTTCCATTCTACATTCCAACTCGCTCATGAAAGAAAACGCAGCTAACACACAAGGTCCCCCACCCTGTACAGAGAACCCAGGGCTGGGCTTCCACCCCCTCCAGCTTCTCCCAAGATTTTCATTTCCTTGTTGCAAATTAACATAATTAATGATTTGGGTCCATCCTGTTGATCTGCCTTTTAATGAGGTTCTGTGGGCTTTATTTTTTGATCTGGTATTTTCTGACCCAAGTACCTTATTTCATTCGAATTTGAAATATGCTGCTACCTCCTTATTGTTTTGAAGTCTAACCTAATTGGCTTCACAGGGAGAAAGTCTGGTCCCCCACACCACACATGCAGAGCCTCAGCTAGTCTTCATCCTCGATCATGTGGATTGTCACCGAGACTCAAGTGAGAACAGGGACCTGACTTTCAGCAAGTCTCTCCATGGGCCCCTGAAAGGCTCTTTCTCCTCAGAACCTCCAAGGGCATCTGTGTGTGAGTTAAATGTTCAGCTTGCTCAACATTGCAACGCCACCGTTGACTTTTCCAGTCACCTGCTTTCTCTTTACATTCATGACAGATCAACCTGGCTCTTTATGTCCAGTGTCCTTTGGCTTCTGCTTGGACACTGGGAAAATGGGTTGATATTCATCCTGGGGATGAAGGAATTTGGGAATCAACATTGTTGAAATTTGTAAATAAAAAAGGATTTTAATATGTCTCTTAAAAATATTAGCACTTGGCCTGTCATGGTGGTACAGGCCTGTAATTCCAGCTACTTGAGACACTGATTTGAGAGTTACCTGTTCAAGTACAGCCTGGGCAACTTAGTAAGATATTCCTTAATAAAATAAAAATGGGATGGGGGTGTACATTCCTGGTAAAGTACTTGCCTGGAGTACTCAACATTTTCAATCACCTGGATATATGGATGGATGGATGGATCCAATCAGCTGAACAAATATCTTTAAGATAAAACAATTTCATAAGTATTTTTCTCATATTTGTCATAGCCTTTTCCCTCTGGTGGGGTGACTTTCAGATTAACTTTTTTTTTTTAACTAGGTTGTCCTCTCTGTCTCAGCATTTCTCTCTATGCCTCCTCCATGCTCTCTGTCTGCGAGTCCACATATTCCATGGCAAATCCTTGAGGGACCCTGACACTTGCAAGGTATGTATTCATATGATGAATTTCACAGTTTGTTGCTGCGTCTGTAAGGTAAGAACAAATGTGCTATCCGTTACTTTAGTGGCCTGAAGAGTTTCAATGCATCTCCTTAGCTGCAAATCACCCACTTAAAATAATGAAAGCTTAGCCTAAGTGTTTCCCCGCTGGGGGTGCCACCCTCTTACTTCAGAAGGCCTGGGGTGCCCAGAGCACTATGCTCTGCCTGCTGGGATGGGAGGAGTTAATTAAATTACCTTATATTTAGTGTTAATTTTGTCCTAGGCTTGTCGGTAACAGACAGCAAGCCCAGGCTTGACTGGGAGTGCCAGCCTGGGCATGGGCCTCATCTCTGGGGCATTTCTATTGTCAGATTAATTAAATTGACATCTTGGTTGTGATTAGTTACAAATATGGTTCCAATATTTTTTCAACAGGTGTCAAACTGGGGACTGTGGTCAGAATCCCACAATGCAAAACTCTGTCTAACTAGAGGACAGGAACGAGAGTTTAGGATGTTTCAGAAGACTGGAGGACTGAAGACATCATTTTGGGTTAAGATGCTGTTTGGCACTCACCATTGCTGGGTCCAGCTTGCAGCTGGGAAATCTTTTGTTGATAGAAGGGAATATGGGGGATTCTTGCTGCGTTTGGAGAGAGCACTTGATTGCTGATTAAAATCTGCATCACTAATGTAAACCTGAACCTTTCAGGAAGCAGGCTGTGAGAACTCCTAATTAGTGTGAAATGATATTTCCCAGAGATGTTGCAGTCCCGATCCACACAGACCTACAGCGCTGTAATTCCCTAGGTAGGGCAAGTGTTCCCATGGACCAGGCATTTGTGATTGCACAGACTAGAACTTAGGCTCAAATGTAATTTCCCCACCCTCACTCCCAACCCCTGAAAACCACTTTCATAATCGTCACTCAAATGAGAGATGTTCACAGTTTCCCCCCCATGTTGTAGAACAGGTGACTTCCTTGTAGGCCTGTGAATTCATCCACAGACCTTTGTGTGTAAACCAGGCAAGTGTTTTTAACAGATCAACAACTGCTGTCAGAATGTAGCCACTGGAGGAGGGGGGATCTAAGGCTATCAAAGAATTTCTGCCACTTAGGGGTCATTGAAAGAACCATACAACAGTGTCCAGTTTAGAGAGAAAAGGCCAGGAGGTCTCCACCATTTGGGAACACCACAGGAATTCATTCCCCTCACATACTGTTCCTGTGTGAATGACACATGCCAATTGCCAGGTAAGAAACCTTCTGAACAAAGATCCTTCTTCCTCTGGATCCTCAAAAGCTCGTGCCAGGTCCCTAAGGAAGTGAAAATGAAAGCACCACAAGACCAAACAGAATTAACATAAAATACAAGAAGGTTTTCAACTCTTCTTATCTCGAAGATCAAACAAACCACAGTGGCATTAGAGCCATGACCTTGGTGTAGAAGAATCTTGAATAACCTACAGAGACCCAGGAAACAACCATATAATTGAGAACCTGAGAGTCACACGGAAACCTCATGACAAGTTGCTTTCACCATCAGCCTGAGAAGTCTTAAATCATGCAGCCTGCCTGCTGCATCCTTTTAGCTGGTGTCCTGGCTTAGGCCTTGAGTAAATTCTAGAAGTTCTGATTCCATGGCTACAGCCCACACTGAGTTGCCCTCCTGTCCTGGAGCACACCCTCTGATAAAGTAACACAAGCCCAGAGCAGTTGGCATCTGGCCATAGCCAGGGGAGATCATGGTGAGAAATTACAGCCCGCCTGCCCCCCCCCACACACACACACATCCTCACACGGATGTCTCAGCATCAGGATTGCCTATAAGCGAGCAATTATGCTGAAACACCTGGTTCTGCTGCAGCTTTCTTTACCTGCCACAGGCACTTTGGACACACACAATCCTATGTTAGGTGGAGGACAGAAAAACACCTGAAAATGTTTCTATTTATCATAGGAAGACAAGGGAGGGAATCAGGACATGGCCACCAACATTTGGAAGAGCTGTACTGGGGCCCTAGTTTTCAGAAATGAAATGCCATTATACACAAAGACTGAGGGGTGACAGGTGGCCCCATTAGGAAAGAATTCACAAAGCTTCGTTTCTGATAATTACTTGGAGGCTGAAATATAATGATCCCATTTATTCCATCAGCAAGAGTTGTCATGGTCTCCTTGCAGGAAGAATGAGCCTCCGCCCTTTGCAGACTCAACGTGAACCTATCTTTTACACATACTGTTTGGTATAGTTTCCACATGTTAATTGTTCAATAAGTTACTTCCTGAACAAAGATCCTTCTCCCTTCTGAGCACTGGAGCTGGTGTCAGGTCTCTGAATACTGTATGTGCAAATCAAAGCTGTAGTCAGTTCCTTCAGGAGTGCTGGGTAAAATAATAAAGATCAAATACATCTCTGATGAAAACAGCCATTGCCTCCATAGAGAAAAATCTTGAAGCAATAATATATGATGCTTTCTGGCTAACAAATGGTATTAACATCTACTCATATGCAACACACAAAATTTTTATGTATATGATTGACATGCCCATATCACAAACATGATATGCACATAAATATGCAGATAAAATATTAGTCTTCTTTTCTACTTTCTTTTCTCTGTCTTTTTTTTTTTTTAAATTTTGACTATGTAGCCCACTCTAACCAGCCTGGAACTATGTGACCAGGCTGGTTACAAGCTCACAGAGATCCACCTGCCTCTGCCTACTGGGTACCAGAATTAAGAACATGCACCACCACACTTGGCTAGCCTTCTATTCTTAAATATTCAGAAGTCAGATATTTATACCTGGTTTTTTACCTTATTGTTTAAATAATAGATTTGTGTGGGAGCTGGAGAAATAGCTCAGTAGTTAAAATCAAATGCTTCTCTTGCTAAGAAACTGAGTTTGGTTCCCAGCACCCACGTCAGATAGCTAACAAACTCATGTAACTCCAGCTTCAGAGGATCTAATTCCTTCTTCTGGACCCTGAGAGCACCTGCACACACACACACACTCAGAGAGAGAGAGAGAGAGAGAGAGAGAGAGAGAGAGAGAGAGAGAGAGAGAGAGAGATACATGTAACTGAAAATAAAATATTTAGCTTTGTGTGGGTCAGATATTCACACCAGTAATGTAATGTTTCATTTTACGTTGGCTTCCCAGATGCTCTCGAGATGCCTGTGTGCTTCCCAGCACTGGTTTCTGTGCCCAGTTTTGAGGAGCCTTTTATGGAGAATCATGCCCACTCCCTACTTAGACTTCCTTCTGTCTCCTTTCTCATCACATCTGTAGACATTGTCCAACAGCAGAATATGGCTCCAAGAAGCACTGTTTGAAAAGTATTTAATGATATTCCCTGAAGTTACTTGGCCAAATACGACTGAATCTTTATAACCCAGAGAGAAAACAAAATTATTTACTCATTCAGTATTTATTAGTTTGGAAATAGGGCACAGTACCTAACACACAATTCTCCAATGTTTGCTCTATCCTGGTACCTGCTTTGCAAGCTCCTTTCTAAGGCTTGAGGAGGAGACATACAGTCCCAAGCTGATGTTGACTCTTTGTAGCACAATTCTTTATGTTTTAAGGAGCAATTAATTCTGATAATTGCTGTTGGTACACCATGGATTTTTAAATGATTTATGAAAGAGTTTTCAGCTCTGCACAGGCGTCTCTGTGAGTGTTTTCCCATTACTGCCATACTCTATGGAATACCAGAAACAAAGGACATCAAAAGGCAGGTAAAGGTGGGAAGTTGATAGCCCAGGCTTGAAGACAGCACATTAAGACCCTAGGCCATGTCATCCTCACTCATAATCCAAGGTTGTAATGCAGATAGTGGACAAATTTGAGATGGAAATGAGTCACCAGGTGGAATGTGAGACCACAGAGCCTACAAGGAGCTGCTGCTGGCTGGGATAGCCTATAGCCAGAAGTGCTAAGGTTGCCCACCCTGACCCAAATACCATCCCTAGCGGTCACCACTGCACACTCCATTGGGCTTTAACTCTGAGTGGTTTAAATTTTTCTTTCAAAAGGCAAAGACAGAAGTCATGGTGGTGCATACCTGTAATCCCAGCTCTTAGGAGGTGGAGACAGGAAGATCAGGAGTTCAAGGTCGTACTTGGCCATGTAGCAAGTTCAAAGGCAGCCTGAGATCCATGGAACTCTCAAGCCAAACTAAAACATTAACATAACAAAGGCATGCGGGGGTGGGGGCTACTAACATCAAAGACTGAGAGTGGAAGTAAGCTTTGGGCTTCTATTCTGTTTACTCCAGACTACATTAATTACTACAGATCATTAAAGAGTTGGGCCAGAGAAAGGCTCAGAGATAGAACAATTAAAGGGACAGGCAATAGGGAAAAAACTAGATAGTATTGACAACTGCTACTTGGGCTCCATGCTCATGTCTTTAGGTCTGTGTTATTTCTAAATTCCAGAGCATTGAAAGAAGGTTATAGCCCTCTCTGTCTTTAGATGAGGAAACTGGGATCTAAAGTGTCTGAGCCATTTGCTGGTCATATCCCCAGGGAGGGGCAGTGCCAGGGCAGCTCTCTCCACCTGGAACAGTATGTGCTCCCTCTACTGTACCACACGGGAACAGCAGAGCTGCCCCACAGTCCCACCCAAGCCCATTTCTTGATGAGCTCCAAGGAATGTGTCCATCATCCAGCTCTGGTCCCTCACCCACAGCTCCAAAGTGGCTTCATATTGAGTCCAACTTGAGGAAAACTACCCGAGTTTGCTGAGCAAGCACGATGTCAAAGCAAGCCCTCCAGGCCTTCTACTGGACTACAGACCTTCTCAGACCCTCTCTCGGAGCCATTGGACCTTCCTTGAATTTACTCACACAGATGCCAATGCCTCTCCAGGAAACATTCCCTGAGTGGGTGACAAACTCACTCTACCTTTGGCTGCCTAGGGTGCAGTGGCTGATCCATAGGAATCTCTCCATCAATACTAGTGGAATGAATGGCTGACAGCAGAGCTCAGCTTTGCTCTGCTTGTAACAGAAAGACCCCGAATCATGGGGGTGGAAAGGGCACCCCACTATTCTTCCTGTCCCCAGGAAGTAAAATATCATTGCAACCCTCACCTAGATCCCAGAAAAAGAAAGCCAAGAGAACTATTGTCAAAAGCAACGTGAAAACAGGGTTGTGTTTTCTTAGAGCTTGAAATGAAGAGTGTTTTCTCCCCCTCCAACAAAGTTCTATGGAAAAGAACTTGGAGAAGCACAAAGGCCAAGGACCCAAAGGGGTGGTCCACAATTTATTACCTAAGGGCTGTCTGGGGTAGATGAAGTCATTAACCAGACAGGCTTTGGTGGGAGGAACCTCTGAGGTGCCTGGTACTGCAAGCCCGAAAGAGCATCGGCATGGGCCAATCCTAAATCTCTGAAATAAAATGACTAGGGCATGTTCCCTGCCACTCCCCCCTCCCACCTCCCAGGAGCAACATGTGCCCTTAAAAAAAAAATGACACTGACTCTGATAAAAATCACATCCATTTACTGCAATGTCTTTTCCATGGCCACAAAAGAAAGGCCTTTATCATGCCCCGAATTAGATCTGTGATTTTTTTGAATGACATGTATAATAATTAGACTGTGAAGATGTGCAGTTAATCCATTTAAAGGTGTAAAGAAGTCCATTTAATGAACATTATAGTCATGTTAGACTTGGAAACAGCCAACTCTTTTGTTGAATAAAAAGAAGTTCAATGAGATTAACTTCTCTGAGTTGGTTTTAAAGAATAATCAAACATGTCCTCCTCTGATAGTGTACTGCGTCTTCTTGCATGGCTCCTGCATACCAATGTCTTCCATCCCGAAAGACTAAGAATAAGGCCGTGATGGACCTCGCATTGGAGTGAAATAATTACAAATTAAAAAAGATCACTCCTACTTTCTAGACTCAATATAAAATGATAAGAGGCTGAACTGCGTGAGCTTGTAATTATTCACAGAAAATGTTAATCTTCTGCTATGGGTTCTCGCTGGCTGCATTAAATGTATTCTGACAATTATCAAGTTTACAGTTTGACACACAGATATTTCTGCTGGGAGACTTATTGATTGATCCTATTAGATTTGAGCCTCCTGATGAAGTCTCCCTGCCTACACCTAGGTGGCTGTTGAACTAGCCTCAACACAGGGGCCACTTGCTATGAGTTAGAGTGGGTCAGAATCCAAGAGTCTCAGCTACCACCAAACAAACAATAGACCAGAATACAACAGAAGTAGTAGATGAGGTTCAAATAGCTCCACATTGGATAAAGGAGGCTAAACCCAATTTACTAGGCCAGCTGTGCCCTTTCTGCTGAGACTTCGAATTTTATCCACACAGAGTTTTCCCTCGATGATGCCCAAAGATGGGAGTGGTCAGATGCAGTCCAGTGGTGAAGCTGCTCTCCCTCAGATGTCTTTGTTATAGCCCAGAAATTTAAACTTGACCTTTATTATACATACCTTTCCTCTCTTCTGTGCAGTCCCAAGGAATTTTAAAGCAAACATGTTATACATCTCAATTGTTTGCTTGCTTTTATAAATAAAACAAACAACAGCAAAACAAAAGGCACCAAGGCATAGAAGGCTCATGTGAACAGATTTAAATGTGGTTTGAGCCTACAAGGTGCCTGGCTTAACCTGACTAACCTGGGAAGGGAGTGGCAGGCAGCAGAGCATTCTGTCATTTCCTGCCAATCAGTGACAGAGATGGTTGACTCTAGAAGTCATCTAAGCCCAACTACTGACCAGCACTGCTTCAGATCTTCTGCAGCACAGGAAGCAAAGCTGGTAAGATCAAGAGGCAGCAGCATCCCGGCTAGTACAACATGATCTGTCTTGCACAACATCATCAGCATTGTGCAGAAAGCTTTACCTTAAACCAGCCATAACATTTCTAGGCCTGGGGAGGGAAACCTCTAGCTCAGAGGAAAAAAAAATGTTTATAAATAAATAAAAACGTGCCTTCCCAAGGGGAGAGCCAGCCATAACTGTGTCTACTCCTGGTCAGATGAGCCTAACTCAGGAATCGAGCCTGAAGACTCAACACTCAGCCACAGCCCTGATGTTTGCTTCTGTTTTGCTCTGACCCTTTTATAATATCCAGAGACAGTCCCAGAAACTAAAAATAAGTTGTTCCAAATGCTCATAATTAGATTCTTGCCCACTGAAGCTACAGCCTTGGGAAAGGATGGAGGTTACAATGCTATGGCCCTTGGAAAGGAGGTGGAAAGACATTTGTCTTGTTATTTATTGTTATGACATTTCTCTCTCCTGAAGTTCTTTTTGTTGTGTGTTTAGGATGTGGAAGCCTTGTAATAGGTGAGCAAAATGTGCAGTACACACACAAACTGGAGGGGTAAAAGAGAGGAAAGCTAAGATGCAACTGTAGGACCTACACACAAAAGTAAATAAATAAATAAAGTTCTTTTTTGATACCTGTCAGGAATTTTCATATAGAAATTGCCTTCAACACCTAGGTAGCCCTGGCGAGTTCATCACCAGTAAAGGTTGCTAGCAACTCATCAGGTTGAAACTACTCAATAATTGCTTTATACAACCTTAAATTTAAAATTACAATTCCACCAAGAATATCTACAAGATCTTAAAAAAAAAATAGGCACACATAGTAGAATGCATTCATATGCAGAAAATGCATCAAAGTGGTTTTTATCTTAGCTCCTAAGCGTCAAGTCCTTCTTCCCCCTTCACTGAAAGGATCATTTAAATGCGAATACATTTTTAGGTTAGGTTATTAGATTTTGTTCAGATTGCACAAATAATTATCATACTTGGTTCAGATGAGAAACTGCTCTAGAAGTTTCTCAATACGATGGAAAATCTGATGAAAAGGGAGCAAAGGCAAAGGAGAGGAAAATCATTTGTCAAGACGTTGACCCAGACTTGCCCAAAGATAATCAGCACTGCCTATAAACACATGTGTGAGGTTTGCTGGAATATTTTTTTGTAAGAAAGAGAAAAGTTATTATCTTGGAAAGAACTAAGGAGTAGCCAGAAATCACTATCATGGTCCAGAATGAACTAATCACTTTACCCTCTTCCCTGAGCGCATTTATCCACCTTCTAATTCCTCACCTAATTAGAGGGAAATGCAGAGCTGTCCTGGTCAAGGAGGTAGGGATTAGGGTTAAGAAAACACTTGTGTTTGGAACCCCCTACCTCCCCTGGTCAGTGTGAAAGATTCTCAAAGAGTCTCCCAGCTTCGCTAATCCGTGACCCTCAGCAGGGAGAAGTGTTAACAATTTAGTTTAAAACTCACACTCTCACACACATGCATCAAAAACGGCTTTTCTCCTTTGATTTGTAGGTATTAGTTGTTTTTCCAGGCCCCATTAAGGACTCTTCATCCTGTCCAGCAAGAGGCATTAAGCTTTTCTCGAGTTAAAGTTGTTCCCAGCTCCGTGTTATTCAAAGGCAATTTACACTAATTATTCGAGTCCACAGCGTTACCCATATTAGCAGAATGAACCATCTCAGCAGGTAAAAGTACTTTTGAAATGTTAATTTATTACTAAGGTACAAAAATGTCCCCAAATTCAGGTTTTGGTTTTGTTTTTTTGTTTGTTTGTTTGTTTTGCCGTTTTAAAGAATAGGACTGAGACACTCTGTACCCTTTTAAAAAAAAAAAAACTTATATGAATGCTTTTATAATTATTTGTCTTTTAGACTCACAGTTGTCAAGCTAATGTTAATGTGCCTTCCAGTCTTGTGGTTAGCGTAAAACATGTCAATTAGCTGGGTCTTTTTTTTTTTTTTTTTTTTTTTTTTTAACCAAGGAAAGCCAAATGAATCCTCTAGCCCGGTACATGATGAAGTGGACATGTAGGGATTTTTGTTGGTGATTGTTCTCCTGCCTCAAAAACTCCACTCTAGGGTGTGGATCACAATCTCCAGCATTTTCAAAAGCCCCTTTTTTATGTCATTGCTTGCCAAAATAGGTGCTCTGGTCTAAAAGAAGCCACAGAGACCCAGCCAACAATTTCTGTAGCTCATTTGTGGTCCATCCCACAAGAGGTGTGTGTGTGTGTGTGTGTGTGTGTGTGTGTGTGTGTGTGTGTTGTGGGGCAGGGGAGTCTTCAATTTATGCCTTCTGAAGAACCCTGGGCCCAAAGCATTTCATCATAAAGTCAGACGCTCTGGTTTGACTTCTTGGCTTTGTTAGTCTCTTGCCCATTCCCAAGCAATTGAGGAGAAGGAAGGGGGAAGGTGAATGAAGTTAGACCCTTCCATGTTGAGAGAGACATATCTCTCAAAGGAAAAAAAAATCCAACAGCCAAATGCTTGCCTTTACAGGAAGCACCAACAGCGACCCCTCCTGGCGACCCACCCAAGAAGCTTACAAGGTACAAAATAGCGACTCCTCTTGGTGACCTCAACGGAAGCAGGGTGCAAACAGCAGCTAGTCAAAAATGAGTGATACTTTGATTCATTCTTTTATTCACAAGCATTCTTACACAAGTTTACAGGCACAGGCTCTGCTTTCCAGCTGCTCAAACAATAAAGGTAATAAAGATGGAAAGTAAACAATAGAGATGGGTAGAGAGTGGGGCCCACTGGGAAGTGAGGTCCCTGCTGGCCAAATAAGTACAAAAAACTATTCACAAAAGTAAAAATTTAAAAATCACAAAGCACAGGAAAAGAGAGCCCAGGGTTGAAACATAGGTGTGAAGATCCCCAAGGCACACAATAAGGTAACACATTTTAGGACCTGGGAATTATGTAGAATATCCCAGTAGTCCACCATTACAGGAAAATGAAGGGGAGGGAGGCTGAGATAACACAGAAAGGAGGCAAGGACTCTCGTCTGTCCTGGAAAACATTGTGAATACTGTGCTTTAGACGTCTCTGAACTCTTCGATCACCTATCCACACACACACCCCAAAAACGCAGGTGTGGTCGTCCCCATCACATACAGTTATTACCTTTGTCTTGATTTCAAGCCATGTCATGTTGGCCAGCACTACTTTCTGTGCTTTTGACTTCTGGTTCTAGTATTTTCCCTCACACCAGTGGAATTCTGGTGGTGTTAAATCCCTTCTCCCCCCACCACCATCACCACAGTAGATGCGGCTTTGGAAGTGCAAGGACTGCCCCAAATGTCTTTACCATCAATCTCTTCAAGGCCTATGTTTCTCCATTTCTTCTTGCAGGCAGAGGCCCGACCACCATCCAAGGGTCTTGACCTAGTCAAAGCAAAACGAATTCCCAGCCAGCGGCAGGGCAGATGGGCCTGCCTCATCCCATATGGCCTCTGCCTACAAGGCAACCTGCATCTGTACCCCGGAATCTCTCTCCCCTTCTCTCCTGAAGTGCATGCATTTGTGGACCATTGCCAATACCCCCTGAGAGTACCCATAATAGATTATAGAACCTAGCAAACAGCCTAGTGTTAAAATGTTACTTACTGAAAAGTAGTAGGAGAAAGATAGCTAAAGTGATCATAAAAAACTAACTATGCTTCACATGGAAACCTAATCCTTCTATGATCAGTGCTCAATTCACACTAGGGGTTGAAAATGTCTTTTTGAATCAGACTGTCTAGTTCTACACAGAATATGGTAAAGATCTGATTAGTGTAGAAACAGTACTATCTGAACTAGCCCTCTTAGTTTTTAGGAATGCTTTTCCTGTTGTACAGAGTGCAAATGAATCGGGTATAGATGAGAAGAGAGGGTATAAGGGATGCTGAAAATACTTAGAGAACAAATTGCTTCCCATAGCCTCATGACACCCTTTGCCTGCAAATAATGGATATTCAATCACAAACCAATTGATTTAATCCTGTTTCTTAAAGACCTTTCCAGTCCCAGACCAGCTTTAATTACAGAACATTCATGGGTATCAGAATAGTACATGCCCATAAAAAATCATTTCCATGGTTCAAAGTGTTCCCTAGTGAATCTGGCTGCCCCCCTCACCACTCCCATCATTTAGTTTAAATTAATGAGGCTAGACTCACTAATGAAAGCAAAAAACTCTCTCTATCCTGATGAGACAATATAGTCATTGGGAGCAACTAAATAACTGGAATTCTGAGGAGGCTGAGGGTGGTGGTGCTGGGCTCAGGGATGAACTGGGACTGATGGGGAGGCTGAGGGTAGTGGTGCTGGGCTCAGGAGTAATGGTCAGAAGAGAGTGAAGTTAAGTTAGAATTGAGATTCCTTTTCTTCTTATTTTAAAAAGCATGAAGAACCAGTACTTTTATTCTTCCTATCAAAAGAAACATTAACAAATACATGATGAAATTAAAGGTCTGAAAATCCCTAAGGAGTCTTTCATGATCTTTGGACTGATGCAAAATAAAAATGTCCAATATGTAATAGTTGAAGCACATGTACAAACAGTATAAAGGTTTGATGATAAAGTTGTATAAAGTCAGCATTTTATATAAACAATGTAAATACGTGCACCTTTAATGGTGGCTTCCACTGGTAGTTGGGTGGATTTCCTAGGTAACTGCACTAAATAGTTCTAGGTGCTGCTTTAAATGCCTTCAAATATTAACCATTGAGAAAGACAGCACAGTTCAAAGACAATGGAAAAGCACTAGGCTTAGAGGCTTGGAGGCCCAGCCCTCTACTGAGCCACTAAGAAAGTGATAATCAAATTTGTTGAACCCCATCATCCCCTGTGAGTCTCACAGAAAAATAAAGTTTTTATTAGTCTTGCCTTCTGTTGGCTGTAAAACTATTCAACACCATAGAAGCATTTTGTATAACTATCAGAGGAGAGCTGTGTGCAAAAGTAAGTCATTCCCAAAGTAACCCTGCAAAATACTTTTTAAATGTTATGCTTAATTGTTCATGTGATGTGTGCATATGTGTGCAAACAGGTGTGCAGATGCATTTACTTATGCATGCATGCATGGAAGCCAGAGATTGGCTTAGGGTATCTTACTTTAAGCTTTCCACCTTATTTTCTGAGACAGAGTCTTTCACTGAATCTGAAGTTCATTATTTTTTTTTTTTTTTTGCTAGACTGGCTGGCCAGTGAGTCCCCAAGACTGTTTCCCAAACCCCTGACTGACACTGCACCACTCCTGGCTTTTTATATAGGTTCTAGGAATCCAAATTCAGGTTCTCATGCTTGTACAGTGAACACTTCATACTGAGTCATCTCTCCAGCCCTCGGGTTTTTTTTTAATATCTGAGTTGAACACAGTTTGGTTTAAACATCATATGCTCAGACACACAGGCTTATACCACATACGTTTTATAAGGCCCAGAAGTTGTGTCTTTTACCTAGCTGAATGAAATGTAGTTTTGCAGATCCTGTTGTATTTGTGTGTTCTGTGCAAAGCTGTAGTCAGCCTCTAATCTAATTAACACAAGTCCAGAAGAATCAGAGCATGGAAGAAGAAACTCAAGAAAATGAGACATTAGCTTGTATGCCTATCTCACTGTAAGTATCCATTTATCTGCATGCCAGCAATGATTCCAAATATGCAAACAGATGTTTCTCTCATTAAATTGTATATGCAAATACTACTGGTAGCAGTGGCAATGTTGTCTCGGGGTTGAGAGATCGTTGAGGGTAATTAAAGGTTAATCCAGTTTTCAGTTCATAGACTATACAACAGGAATAGTTGCAAGAAAATTTTGTCATTTAACCTTCAATTCATTACCAACAGTGCATGGATTTTCTGCTAAAATAACATAAACATATATGTGCTAATCATTATCCCATGCATGTTTGATCAGCAGCAACTAGAAGCGCAGACCTATTTATTGCACTAAGTTGAGTGTTACTATAGAGAACATCAATAGGAAGGGCCGTGTCTCCTCAAAAAGTGTTTAGCATGCATCTAGAGCTGTTGTCTCTGATTCCTAATAGAAAAAAATGTCTGGAATGATAGCAGTAACATTCTGTATCATGGTCTTATACACTGAACATGAAATAATGGGGCTTCCAATGCATTGATAAAAATTACTGTTTTTGTTACTATGGGGGTGAATTGGAAATGTAAATGATTTGGTACCCTTTTGAATGGAAAAGTTTAACTCACTGGCTGGGTTACTTCCATTTTCCATTTCGAGGGGAGAAAAAAAGATCCAGCAATTAAGGTCAGAAAGTTTCACATTGGCAGTTCTGCAAGACTTGCAAGGTCAGTAGAAACTGTATGTGCAGGCAGGGCTGGTGCAAAGGAGGCTTCCTGCATCTCTGGAATTACAAAGGAGGATTTATTCCCTGATCAACAGTTACAAAGAGCTTACCTTTGGTTTAGTGGGAACTGGGGTGCTCAAAGGGTAATCTCTTCTCTCCTCTTTACTTATTTAGTCCTTGATTCTACAACAAATGCACAGCTATTCACTCAGCATAAAGCCCCACATGCAAAGCCAGCACACAGAGTACCTGAGGTCTCCAGGCTCCAGTAGATGAAAAGCATGCCTTCTGCCCCCAGTGAGCAGTGAGCCCTACCAGATGCCCATCAAAATGAAATCGAACGCTTCAGGGGCAGACCGATCCCTAACTTGTAATCCTCATTATATGTTGAGGGCTTTTAGCTAAACCCAAATTTAATTTGAGTGCTATGCCACCAGTAAACCAAAGCTGCTTTCGAGGTCACAATTCTACATTAAACCAAACTCAAGTCTTGGAAATTAGACTAAGGGTCTGCCCCCAACCATTCCTACTTTCTCATAGGAAAAGTGCCAACTGCCAAGGCAGAAAAAAAATGCCTTGAGAAACAGTA
This sequence comes from Peromyscus leucopus, assembly GCF_004664715.2. Lineage (NCBI taxonomy): Eukaryota > Metazoa > Chordata > Mammalia > Rodentia > Cricetidae > Peromyscus > Peromyscus leucopus. Next base: position 26,822,615 of record NC_051063.1, on the reverse strand, counting down.
TATTTCCCAAGAAAATGGTCTATGGCTGCCTTGCCCAAAGCACTCCTTTCATAGAATATTAATAGTACTTATTGACAAACCAGACTTAGAATGCAGCTATTGTGGTTTCAAAGGGGAGATAAAAATGTCTCACTATCCAGTCATGAGGCTTTGTTTCCTTGTTTACTTGCCCCTCACTTAGACATCAAACAATTTCACTTCTTTTTGCAACTATATATTTACTGATGAGTTTTTCCTTCTTATGTGCTTTTTTTCTGTCTGTGGTGACTTGTTATTTCCTTTCCAGCCAGAAGCTGGGGCTTTGCAACTTAAGAGAAGGAAGCTCATCCATCGCCATCTCTAGAAACAGAAGGGACCTTGCTGCAGCTTCTTCCAAAACCTAAGTGTCTCTTAGCAGGAAGAGAAGGAACATGCCATTTTCTAGGTCTGAGAGGGCCATGAGTAGACACAGCACTGCCTGCATTAGTAGTACATAACACACCTGTGTTCTCTTGGGCATATATTAAAAGATCTGATCGCCTGCCCTCTCCAGGCTAATTTTGGATAACATTTGAAGATCTCCAGCCATACTCTCAGGAGACTCTTTGGAAATAACATGGCCCTGTGCTTCTCTATTTGTTAAGTAATTGAGATGTAATGGTGATTATTACATACTAACAGGAAACCAAATTCCCCTAGCACAGAGCAGCCCCCATAAGTGCTGTGCTGCTCAGAACAGAAAAGGGATAGTATCAAGACTAGATCTGGGGAGCTAGACCTTGGTTAGCAATCTTTAGACAGGAACAATTTGTTTTTGCTAAAAACCAACAGAAACATGTGGTAGTATTCTAATTGTACTGAAATGTGATTTTGATTGTATGTTAATCTCCCTCCTGCCACAAAAGGAGGTAGGAGGCCCTTAATTCTAAATGATTCTGACCCCTGTCCTCAATGCTGCAAAATACAAAGACTGTTTGTGGTTGATTTAGTTCATGTCTTGATATGAACCTCTTTCTGGCCCTTTCCCACCACCCAAGACAAGTTAACCTGGGTGGTTGTCTTAGGGTTTTTATTGCTGTGAAGAGACACCAGGACCACAGCAACTTTTATAAAGGGAACATTTAATTGGGATGCTCATTTACAGTTTCAGAGGTTCAGTCTGTTATCACGATGGGGAGCATGGCTATGTGCAGGCTGATGTGGTGCAAAAGTAGTAGCTGAAAGTCCTACGTATCTTGCAGGCAGCAGGAAGTCAACTGAGACACTGAGTGGTATCCTGAGTACAGCAAACCTCAAAGTCTTCCCCCACAATGACACACTTCCTCCAACAAGGCCATATCCACTCCAACAAAGCCACACCTCCTAATAGTGCCACTACCTATGAGATTATAGAGGCCAACTACATTCAAACTACCACACCTGGCTTTGGCCTAGTGAGAAATGAAGAATCTAAGACATCTGGAGCCCATCCAAGCAAGATTACGAAGATAAGCAATAAAGATAGAACAGCCCAAAGGAGAGGGGGGTCTTGCTTAGATATCACAAATTGCCCCAAGAGAGTGTTCCTATGAGCCATTATGACTTTACCATTTCACTGGGTTTCACTATCTTCTGCAAGATAAGAAATCATCCTCCTGACCTGACAGCATAGCAGAGAGGACTTAAGATGATAACATGCCTGCAGTAATGAACAGCCAGTCCCACACAGGCTGAAATGATGGCAATGGTTGGCATAGATGACATCAGCCTAGACCGTGGAACAGCTTCACTTCACACACTTCACATCTCTCCAGAAGTTTCTAACATGGCTACTGCATTATCTCTGAAGAATGGGCAAGTTTCTCTCCCCCTTAGAGCTGAGTACCTCATCATACTGCAGGTGCAGCCCCCAAAGATCTTTTTAAGTCATTCTGCCACAGTGCTATGCTGGCCTTAGAGTTACTGAACTGCAGAAAGTGACTATCCACTAGAGTTAAGTCAGGTCTTTAAATGGCATCATAGAAGCTCACCTTTCAGCCATATCAAGCTGGACTCTATGCAAACACCAGCAGAAGCTCAGTCAGCATTGTGCACAAAAGGGGTTCTCTGAGGTCCCAATGCTTCCACTTGCTGGCCTGATGGGGCACAACACCTCTCCAAGCCATGATGTCCTCATCTGCATAATGGCTGGTCCTCATGGCAAAAGACTGCTGCAAGGATAAACCAAACAAGTCAGGGGAAATGCTCTGTCGACTGTCCTAATACACCGGAAATGACCAAGGCAGCTGGGCTCTATGCATACAGGGTTTCATCCTCTCTAGTCCAGCATCAGTAATTGGACCACTGTGTCCATGTCAACACCACTATTCTTAACCCTAATGGCTTGTTAATTTAACTCATTAGAGACTCTTAGCACTTGAAAGGGTGTTTAAAAACACAAATCAACAATTAGTCTTTGGGGACCAAAGAATAAATGCAAACATAATGTATCACTTTTCCTGGCTCAACAAACACCATTTTGATGTGCTAATGGCCCCTAGTGAAGGCAGTAATTTCCAGTTAAAGCAAGCAGACAGTCTAAATGCTGTCTCCATGAGGCCACAATCTGTCCAATCCTGAGAGTCAGCCAGGAATAAACATCAATCCAACAGCCTTCCCATACAAATAACACAAAAGTGAGGTCACTTATGCACCAGAAAATGTGCTGTCAAGAAACTGGCCTCACATGAAATGGAATCATTGACAGCATTGGTCAGGAACCTGGGAACAAAGATTTGACATTCCTCTATCCAGTGACCTAAGAAACTGATGTCAGCACTAACAAGATGTAGGCCCTCAGTGAAACAGAGGCAGTATCACTCACTGTCTACTCTGGAGGGTGGTGAGAAATCTAGTTCAGTATGGGAGGCTTGTTAGTAACCATTTAGAATGGGAAAACTTGGGTTTTGATGGGTTCATCTTTGGGATAAGTGACTACAGAAAATGATCTTTGATGCATGTCAGGAGAGATGAGTGATTGATGGGAGAAATATCTTTCTGTATGTTGTGAAAATATGTTGCTCTGATTGGTTGATAAATAAAGCTGTTTGGCCTATGGCAAGGCAGCTTAGAGGCAGGCAGAAAATCCAAACAGAGAGGAAGGAAGAAGACAGAGCAGAGGAGATGCTGCTAGCGGCCGCCAGAAGAAGCAAGATGTACCAGTAAGCCATGAGCCACATGGCAAAGTATAGATTAATAGAAATGGGTTAATTTAAGATATAAGAACTAGATAGCAAGAAGCCTGCCATGGCCATAGTTTAATAATAATATATGCCTGTGTGTGTTTATTTGGGTACAAGCAGCTCTGGAGACCTTCAGGTGAGAGAGATTTGTCCTGACCACAGGCCAGGCAGGACACAGGAAAACTTTCAGCTACAAGTGATCTCAAAGAATTGAAAGCTGAAGAAATATGTGTAGAAAGTCTATATAAACAATTGGTTTAAATTGTGATGAAATATATGTAATATACAATTTACCATCTTAACTATTTTCAAGTTTTTGCTTTTAAGTTGCCTTTAGTCCATTAACAATGTGTAATCACCAGCTTTACTTTGTTCTAGAAATTTTTATCACCTCCAAAAAGAAATTCTTGACCCCTTAAATAGTTACTTTCCATTCCTCTCTATGTATCCCCTAGAAACTGACAATCTGCTTTCTACCTCTATGGGTTTGCATAAAACAAACATTTCCTAAAAATGCATCATATAACCAATGCATGGCCTTTGGTTTCTGCGTTCTATCACCTGGCATAACATCCCAAGGTCCATCACATTCTAGCACATACAGAGTATTCATAGGTACTTCCAAACTACACAGCTAATAAAACATTGCTAGGTACTGAGTACTACATCATGTGTGTGAATCATGTACGTGCATCGTGTGTGTGTGTGTGTGTGTGTGTGTGTGTGTGTGTGTGTGTGTTTTCTCATATCATCTTTATCAGAAAAGAACTATTATTTCCATTTTATGGATGAGGAGCTAAAATTCAGAAAGGTTTAATGACTTGTCTCAACCCTGATTTTTCAGATTCCAGATTTCTTACTCTGAATTGTATTTGATATTTGCACAGTCCAAGAGGGCCCTGCAGAGTATTTGGCTAGAAGCCAAGTACAGAGATTCCCAACATGTTCTGAAAAGAGACCACTTTATAAACTTGCAAGCCCTATCCTGGCTGGTAACCACAGCAAGCTGGGAAGCCAACAAGTGAAGATACCAGAGGCGTGGTCTTTGTGATGGCCATTAGACTGGCCTCTTGCTGAACAAGGTATAGTAGAGCATCCACTCTTGCTCAAGTGCTGTGATCCTAGCCAGGCATGGCAGCATACACCTGTCATCCCAATACTCAGGAGACAGAGACTTGAGAATCTCAAGTTTGAGACCAGCCTAAACTACACAGGAAGACCCTCAAATGCTGTAGGGACCTTGTGAAGTCTACATTTGGCTCAGTTGATAACATTTTGGTTCTGAAAAACAACAACAAAAAAAAAAACCTGTTTCTGCCTCTGCTAAATGTCCTGTCCACTTTCTCTTGCAACATACACAAATACAAACACTTAGAAGTGGAAGAGTAGAGAAGAAAGCCTAAGTATATGCCTTGAAGAAACATAGAAAGGCCTAATAGTCATGGGGATGGTCAGTGGTATGTATAGGGACAGATCAGAATTTACCAGGACACTTGTGTACAAAGAGTTGTTGCTTTGATCAGTGAGAAGCTAACATTTAAAAGCTAGCATTAAGTGGAGATCTGTAAACATCTTCGTTTTCTTATGATAGTAGACTTGTAGGTTCCATGCCAATCATCTCAGGCCACTGTCTTTTTTCCTCCACCCAATTGGAATGAATTTAAAAGATACTCACAGAGCCGGGCGGTGGTGGTGCACGCCTTTAATCCCAGCACTCGGGAGGCAGAGCCAGGCGGATCGCTGTGAGTTCGAGGCCAGCCTGGGCTACCAAGTGAGCTCCAGGAAAGGCGCAAAACTACGCAGAGAAACCCTGTCTCAAAAAAAAAAAAAAACCAAAAAAAAAAAAAAAAAAAAAGATACTCACAGAAATACAGTTTTCAGTGTCAATAAGTATGGAATTAAAGGAAAGTGGGTGTGGTTTAAATCCTGACTCTATCACCACATGCGTGTAGAGAGACCTTGGGGAATCATTGGCTTTCTTGTAGGCTTCTCCCTCCAAAATGGACCCAAGGAAGGGAGTTGTGACTCTCTGTAGTGTGGGTCTTCCAAGACTGTGGCAGCCAGACTTCTAGGAAGAACTGTTTGCTCACACGTCTTACTGTATCCATTTCTTCTCTCTGGGAACATGACATCAAGGGAGAGAAGGAACATAAGTCACTTCCCCTATGCTCTTCAAACATAAGTTTCTCAATTTTCAGGATAACAAAATTGTGCATCTGTGAAACAGGGCTCATGATCCCCCTGCTTTCACCCCAACAGTGCTATTGGAAAGACTTGGTACCACCACTGAACCAGCATGGAAGCACATCTTGATCTTATTGTATACAGTCTGGTCCAAGCATAATGGTTGGAAGAATTGACTTTTTTTTTTTAATTACATGTGGTAAGGGCCAGTTTCTGACTTCATAGGCACTATAGCTGGAAGATGAGAGAGACAATGTTCAGTTCCCAACACTTCACTGGGTGAGTTGCTTCCGTGTGTCAGGGGGACTTTGGTGAGCAAGCACATTCAGCCTGCCTGATTACAACTCATATCCAGCATTCAAGCCTAAGACCATAACTGATGGAAGTACTTTGACTTGTGGGAACTAAGGTACTAATTACATGGGCATCAGGTGTAAACCAAATACTTAACTTGAAAGCATAGCCTGTGATCTTCCATTTCAAGTATTGATCTTTGAATTGCAAAGTTGAAATTTCCAACTTTTTAATGTGGATTTGTGTGTGCTATGTGTGCCTGTAAACATGTGTGTGTGTGTGTGTGTGTGTGTGTGTGTGTGTGTGTGTGTGTGTGTGTGCATTCATGTGGTCTCTCATTCAAACCCAGAGCTTGCCAATTCAGTTAGTCTAACTAGCCAGCTTGATCCAGGGATCCGCCTCCTAAGCACTGGAAGCTTTATATCACGCTGGGGCTCCAAACTGTGGTCCTCATGTTCATGTGGAAAGTGCTTCACCCACTCTGCCATTTCCCAAGCCTGCAATGTTCAACTTTTATTCTTATTTCCAGAAAATCTGCAGTCAAGAGAACCAGAGGAAAGCATTGGGGATTTGGACTGAAATTGTCTGTGTTTGAATCCTATCTGCTCATCAGTGTGACTTAACTAAATCATGTGACTGCTCTGATCTTTCATTTTTTCATCTATAAAATGAGGACAATTAATATCTCCTGGGGTTGTTGGGGGGCTTAAATCGGAGATGTCTAAGTTCTGCCTAAGAAGCCTGACCCACTCTGAGGCATTCCTGAACTGCACTGAGGGCCAGCAGCCGGGTCAGAGATGGGGGCAGGGGCAGAATTCAGCAAAGGTTTTTCAATTATCAAAAAAATACTTTTCATGATTGTTCTCCAGAAGTGATGTGAGCATGTGTGAGTGTAAAGGTGTGTATGTATGCATGTGTGTGTTCTGAAGTGAATGAAATTTACCAACTTAAATCTTTGCTAAAACTGGAACTTCTGTACTTCTAATTGCAGAATTTTGCAAAAACAAAACAGATCTCTCATCTGCTTCTAGGCAAGTCCAAGGGGATTAATTTGCCACTCCTCAAAACAACTCTTTGGAGGGATCCCCTCTTGATTCTCTATTCTCACATTAATTAGAAGAAATGCCACACACACTTGGAATAGGAGAAATTAAGAAAAATAGACATGCCACCCTCTGGGGATAGTGCACAACTCAGCTGCCACCTGGTGTGGGAGGGGGAGCACTAGCCAAAATGACCATCATCATGGTCACCAGCTCACCTCCCAACCTCCACAGGGACACTAGGGCCTCATTGTTTGCAGGAGAAGTCCCATAGCTGGTATTTAGAAGAAGAACTTCTGTTTAAGTCTAACCTTCAGGCACAAAGGCTTTTGGGAGTAAAATGGAAACTCACTGATTTCTTTTCTTTTTTCTTTTTTTTTTTTTTTTTTTCAGCAATGATGGAGGAGGGCGAGGACTTTAGAAACAAATCACTATTCAGCTGCCAGAATCTGAGACTATTGTTGAGATCAAACATTGGATAGGCTATTTGTACTTTTGATAATCTTTGGATTTTTTTTTTCCAGATCAAAATCTTTCTCCATAGGTTTGTGTTGATCAGATTTGAGGTCTGCTGGAGATGTTGGCATTCTCTTGTAACTCTTTTGTTGTTGTTCAGGCAAAGTTTATATTGATCCAGGACATTTCTGTGTGAGTCAAATGCGAATGATTTTCCTTTAAAACATTTAAAGGAGTTGCTAAATTTCAACTCCAAGTAACAAAGGCTAGAGCTGGGGTGGCAGCTCAGTGGTAAAGCATTTGCTTGGAGAAAAAAAATAATTAATTAAAATTCAAATAATGCCAAATAGCCAGCTGAGAGAATGAGTTTTTCTGGCTGATTAGAGCTAATCTCCACAAATTGGGCATAGGCATCATTTGCAAGGTGGGTAAGATTCTCCTTTACTGCCCACCTGACAGCCAGCAAGGATGGCTGACACCAAGTAGCTCAGTGTTTTCAAGCTTTTCAGGAGCCTGTACCAAGAGGCTCCAGGCCTGATCATTTATGGTAATTACAATACAGACTTCCTCACACTGCCTTGGTAGAGGCAGCAAGTACTCCATCGTTCTCTTCAGTCATGAGAATAAAGAGAAAAAAAAAATCTGGAACATAAACAGCATTCCTCCTTTGCATTCAAAGGCCAGGCTCAGGGTGAGTTTGAGAAGAATAAATCCAAGTTGGTAATCAAGCTAATAAGCAAGAAGTGCAGGCAACAGAAGTCCTTCAGTCAGCCAGGAGCCAGGGGGTGACCATGTTTTTGTTCTGCAGTTGGTAAATATCAGGCCTTTATTTACATACAGTTGTTTTTCCATCTTGAAAGATATTCAAGGATAGTGCTTGCAGTCACTTTACATGGAAGGACGTACATCTATGTAAAAGTTAAAATAGGTTTAGCCCTAATTAAATCTATGCTGCCCAGAGAGAGAGTGGGGGACAGGAACACTTGTGAAGCAGATGAAGCCTGTAAACACAAATGCCTTCTCTCTGAATTCCGATTACCCCAAGCTGGCATTCATCCCTAACCATGGGCTCAGAGAAATCCCAGAGCTAGGAGGCCGTGGGTTTAAGGACTTTAGATTCCCCATTTCAAAAAGGCATTTCTCCTCTTGGTATAGGCAAGCACCCTCAGCTTCAACCTGGCAGCCCCATTCAAACAGCTAGACTTTTCCAACATTCCAATTTTAAGCTTGTAGCAGAGAAAATCTCTGGTAATGAGTTCCCTGCCAGTGACAGAGTTCTGCATCTAATTTGTCCTCCTTCCTGGCCCTGCCCAGTGAAATGGTTTACAAGTCTTGAGAGTCTGGGGGGAAGGGGGATCTAAAGGAATTCTCTGGAGAAGGAATGAAGTGCTATCATTGAAATCTTTATTTATGTGAAGAGAAAGAGCTAAAACATTACCTCAGAAGGCAAGATTACAACATCAGTGGGATGTAAAGTAAATCTATCCTTAGTGGTGACACGCCAGAAACCCATAATCCTTTCTCAAAGCCCTTTTGTTATTTTAATGTCCAACAAATTATCTTTTTTTTTTTTTTTAAGAAGAAAACTGCCTAGATTTGAGAGGTTCCTTTGGCTCCAGTAAAAGTAATTTTATCTTAAAAAAAAAAAAAAAAAGTTTTAATTTTCCGTAACTGAACCTTTACTGGGCTGGTAAGTAAAAGACTAAGGTAATTTCTAGGTTCAGTAGAACTGAGCACAAAGTGACCACCAGGATTGGCCCAAGTTACTATGGTAATGGTAGTCCTAAAAAGTACTTGAGCAGGGCATTCAGGGCAGCTAATCTGAAACTCTGGTCATTCTGGTTGTTGTTAAGTGGCTGTGTATGGATGAGTAAGTGGCAGTACATGCTGCACTCTCTGCCTTTCTATGTCAGTCATATCTGGACTAGTTACCCTACTAATGACTTCAGTATCTGCTAAGAAATCCAGAAACTGTCCAAGAGGATTTGGATATCTCTACCTATATGAAGTTTAACCACGTTTTTTTTTTTTCCTTTTTGTATGTGTATGCATATTTACATGGTGGGGCACATATGCAGGGATGCATGTGTGTGTGTGTGGAGGCTAGAGGATGAGAGCAGGTGTCTTCCTGAGTCAGGGTTTCTCACTTGAGTTGACTTGTCTAGCTAGTCAGCTTATTCCAAACATTCCCCATCTGGCTCCTGAGCACCGGGATTATAAATGGACCACTAAGTGGGTCCTGGGAAACAAACTCTAGTCTCTGGGGTCAGCTGGACCCCAGAATTCACTTGGACAGAGAGCACTTCTCCCACCCAGCCACCTCCCCGGCTCCCAAGCCTGCTTTCCTGTAGAAGCTCCTTTTGTGGGATATTGTCTTGGGGTCTGTGAGAACAGCCTCCACTTAGGAAGGCTTCTAGGTGCCAAAACTAGCTTGTAGAAGATACATAAAGATGACTGAGTTTGGGTCCTGGGAATAAAAGTATATGCAGAAAAACACTCACAATGTGATAGATAATAAGAGTGGAAGTACCATTAAGCATTCTAGTTTCAATGATAATAGCTGCAGTTTGACTTTTCCTTGAAAACTCAGAGTTGGAAGTCAATTGGCAAATATTTACTGAGTGTCAACTAAATGATCATTAAGAAAAATACTATTGTACTAATGAGCAAATGTTTGAGTTGAGTTAAAGAAAAGCTATAGTAAACGATATTGAATGATGATAGATACATGACAGAGACATAGATAGATAGATAGATAGATAGATAGATAGATAGATAGATAGATAGATAGATGATAGACAGACAGACAGAGAATAGATGGATGATAGATGATAAATAGATAAATGATAGTGAGTCAAAAGACCAGAAGTTCTATTCTAGAGCTAGACTGAAATGGGTTTTAGAATAGGGGCCAAGGCAGGCCTTCTTGAGATTAAGGGTAGTTGAGCAGAAGCTAGAAGCTAGTAAGGAGTTACAGGAAGCAAAAAGAACAATAAGCACCAAGCCTTTAATTCAGGAGATCATTGTGAAAATTAGTTCTTCATTACCATATTCTTAAAACCATCAAAACTCAGTGTTTGTAGAGTTTTCAAGTTCTGGTGTAAGTTTTATGCTGCTTCACCACATTACTCCTGATGTCCCTTGTACACATTGCTGACTCACAGTTGTCTCACCTCTTTTCTCTGAGTCAATGTGTCTTCTTCATCAGCACAATTTTTCTCTGCTCCAGAAACAATCACTTCCTCTCATCTGTTTTTTGTAAAGACACCAGATTGAGGAAAACAGATAATAGGACCTGTTGGATTTGGAAACAAGTAAAACTGATGCTCTAGAGGAGGGTGTGCACTGTGACAGAGCACAGGGCTATAAAACACTTTGTCTTTTACACATGAATGCTGGAGGTCATGTGGTATCATAGCTGGATTTCTCTATGTCCACTGTGGGTGAGTGGATGTCCCATTCAGGCAGGAGGCAACTTGGAGAGTTTTGTTGTGTTGATTCAAATGGCCCCCCACTCTGCCCTCATGGTTCTCACTATTCACAGATGTCAGAGAAGTGAGTGCAATAATGACAACAAGCTAGCATGTTTAGCTGAACATTTTCACCACAGCATTTTCAAATCCATTGACTCACTTGGCTTATACCAGTGACCCCCTATAACTTCACAGAGAATACACCATTAGCCATCATTTAAAGAGAAGTTGGCAGATCAAAAGAAGCCAAGCATGCAGTCTCCTACAGTCTCCAGGAAAAGTGAACCCCAGTATGTCTAGGGGTCCTGATTCTTAGCTCAGCACCTAAACCCCTCACACATGGTCAAAAGCTCTGTTCATTGTGGACAATACCAGCTAGGATAGCAGAGGCTTGCAAGTGTCACAGAAATATGCTGGCAAAGAACAAGACCCTGTGGTAAGCCACAGTTAAGATATAAGTTCAAAGAACCTGCCATATAATTGGGATGTGTGAGAATGTGCCTAGAAATGGAGGCAGGCTGTGATGCTCAGGAGCTTGGGACTCTGAGTGCTGACCTTGACATGCAGGGGCCACCATCTGTAGTTTTGTTTGTTTGTTTGTTTTGTTTGTTTATTTCTTCTTTTACTCTTTGAGGGCCCACCATCCAGCTCTTAAATAAATACATGGAGACTTATTCTTACTTATGAATGTCCGGCCTTAGCTTGACTTGTTTCTAGCTAGCCAGCTTTTCTAAATTAAATCATCCCCTTTCTCTTCTTCTGCATGTTGCCTCTGGACTTTTTACCTGTATTTATTCCTTCTTCCCTTATTACTCCGTGGCTGGTTGTGTAGCTGGGTGGCTGGCTGTAGCTAGAATTTTCTCCAGTCCCACCTGGGCCCACAGCTGCTCAGACCCAAATAAACACACAGAGGCTTATATTAATTAAAACTGGCCTAGTGGCTCAGGCTTCTTGCTAGCTAGATCTTACACTTAAATTAACCCATAATTCTTATTTATGTTTAGCCACGTGGCTTGGTACCTTTTCCCAGTTCTGCCTTCACATCTTACTTCCGTTGTGTCTGGCAGCATCTCCTGACTCAGCCTTCCACTTCCCAGCATTCTCCTCTCTGCTTATCCCACCTATACTTCCTGCCTGGCTACTGGCCAATCAGCATTTTATTTATCAATCAATCAGAACAACACATTCACAGCAAACAGAAAGACATACCCAGCAGCTGGCCCCTGGCACGCTCCTCTCCTTTTCTCCTCCTCTTCACTCTTCTCTTCCTGTTTACTCTCTCTGCCTGCCAGCCCCACCTATTTCTCTCTCCTGCCTAGCTATTGCCCATTCAGCTCTTTATTTGACCAATCAGATGTTTTAGGCAGGCACAGTAACACAGCTTTACAGAATTAATCAAATGCAACACAAAAGAATGCAACACATCTTTGCATCATTAAACAAATATTCCACAACATAAAATAAATGTAACACATCTTAAACTAATATTCCACAACAACCATCACAGCCTTAGACACACAATTCCCCTATCTAAGTCTCAGTTTCCTCTGTAGTAAGGAAACACTCTTGTAAACTGACTTTCTCAGAGTACAGGAAGCAAGCAAAATGGAAAGCTAAAAACACAAAACAGCAGGGAGGAACTCCCCAGTCTGTTCTCCCTCATGTTCTACTTGAGGGGCCTGGGGCTCTGAGACTTGAATGGGCAGCAACAACCAGCAAAAATGTAATAACGCTGTTTCTAATGAGGTTTTTTTTTTTTTTTTAAGTTTCTTTGCTATTTGTACTAAATGTTGGGGTTTTTTCATATTAAAATTCCTTTGAAAAATAGACTTAAGTAAGCACAGTCAATGGTTGAAAAGGAAAGGTTAAAATTATAAAAGGGGACTCAGGAAGGACACGTGGGAAACACTGGGTCATTAGACCTCAGAGAATTTACTGCTCTGAACCCCAGTGGAGAGTGGTAGTTCTGGACATGGGCTCCAGATCTGCACCCCTGGATCTACATTTACACATCTGGAGACACTCAGAGGCGTTAGCTTCTTAGTGCATCAGTTTCCTGTCTGTAAGATGGGACTAACACACACGTATCTCGAAAAGATTGCTCTTAGGATAAACCTAGCTCTATGCAGTTCTATACAACCTGTATCTGACCTTCAAGGAGTCCTTGACCAGACCACAGTCAGATGGCTTTGGGAATCAGAGAGGAACAGTACCCATGGCCATTAGCATTCACTTACCAGCACAAACTTGCTTAAACACACTGCTTCCTGTCTCTGGATACACACCCACAGTGTTCCCTCCTCCTTCCTTTCTCTTCTCATTGGAAAGTGACTGCATGGGGTAGAGGAGTGAGGCCATCTGGCTCATTCCCTAGACACAGAATTGGAAAAAGGTGCCCAGGTGTCACCTGTCTTCTCGTCGTTTATCTAAGGGCCTGCGGGAGTCAGCTGTGAGCCACATGTTCCTTCATCTCCTGAGCCAAAAAGGGGGTGGGGGGAGGGGGAGCCAGAGCAGCAAAAATGGCAGCTCTCCCACTACCCAGGCTCTTCTCCCCACACCGAATCCTGCTCTGAGTCACACTTTATATTTCTCTGTGACAAACCCTGGTGCTTCTCCCCTTAAAGGCTGGCATGCTGCCTCTTCTGAGTCAACAAAGGACCCAGAAGGAGGTGAATTGACCCTGCATGTAGCCACATGCAGAACTTCAACCATGTCCATCTCCAGCTGGTCCACCCTAGCCCAGCCCTATCTCAGGGGCCACAGAAGTAAGCACAACTCGGAAATCCAGTTGCTTTCTTCTGATGCCACTTAAGTTTCTCTGGAGTCAAACACATGGGTATGGTCCTTCTGAGCAGGGTGTATTTTCACTTATAATCTGCCCAACACTCAGCAAACAAAGGCAATGAAACAGTCCTGTGTCTGCACTCCCTAGTGACAGAGAACAAGAGCCTATCAATAGTTTAGAAAGTTTATTTACAGGGAAAGGTAAATCACATTCTTTCCAGGGAAGTGTAGAAACCCTGAGAAAGCACCATGGAGGCATCTATGTGATGGTCAGAAGCCATCCTCGGGTGTTCCTGGCCACAGTGGGAAGCAGGAAGCTGCCACCACTGGAGAAGGGAGACAAGCTCCATGCACACATTGTGATCTTTAGCACAGCAGGGCTTCCAGATTCTGGAACACACTATTCTTAGCAGCAGATAAACCATCTCTACTCCACTAGCTCCCTTTTATCTTTGATATTTCCTTTCTTCCTCCCACAAACAATTGCACAAGAGCCGTGGGAGCAGAATGTATTATGACTTAAAGACGGAACAATACAGTATGACAAGTACGGCTTGTAAAGGTGGACCAACTGTACTTCATAGATGGGTTCCTCCCACTAATTGAATGACAGCCATTGCTTAAACTCTTAGCACCTCAGTTTTCTCATCTACAAAATGGGGACAACAGTACCCACCTTACAGAGTGACTGGACAGCTTGAGTGAATAAATACATGTGAATACTGTCAACAGTAGCCATAAGGTAGCAAATACAGGAAAAATGCTAGCGACTGTTGTTTGCTGGAAAACTTCCATTAGACAAGTATCTCATACCTTGAGTGGTAGAGCCAGCCTCCAGAATGGTCCCAATGACTCTTATTCCCCACACACAGTTTCTTCTACACTGAATAGGGATGACTGACCAATAAGACTTGGAGGGATTAATGGAGTGTGACATCTGAGAACAACATAGAAAAAAACTCTAGAATAAAACTGCAGGAGCAGGGAAACAAGACACTAAGGTTTCCTCATTGCCTGTGCTGGGAATTTCAACAGCACTGCTTAGAGTTTGGCTTTAAATTAATGTATTATTGCCTGCCCTGCTCCCCCACAAAAAAGCAAAGCCCAGCCCAGCCAAAGGCATGATTCCCTTGGGAATTTTATTAAAGTGGTAGTCAAATGATCGTGTATTTTGCTTTTTAGGTGTGCTTTTGAGGTCAGCCTGTGAGTTAGGCAGCCACCATGAGCTGCCATGTGCACTACTGTGCACCACCCTCCATCACACTGAGCACACACCCATGATCACTGTTTAGGAGCCCTGCCCTGAGCTTGAGGTTGGGGAGCAGCAGGGAGAAAAATGAGGATTCGAGCTGGTGTGTTGTTGTTTTGACTCTTTTTTTGGCGGGGGGGCACCCAGCTTCCAAATAAATCACACACGGAGGCTTATTCTTAATTACGAGTGCCCAGCCTTGGCTTGGCTTAGTTTCTAGCCAGCTTTCCTTAAATTATTCTGACTACCTTTTGCCTCTGGGCTTTTCCCATTCTCTAACTTCTGTAAATCTTACTCTTACTTGGTGTCTTGCTGTGTAGGTGGGTGGGTGGCCCCTGGAGTCCTCCTCCTTCTCTGGCTGCTAGATCTTAGATCTCTCCTCCCAGTTTTCTCCTTCTATATATTCTCTCTGCCTGCCAGCCCCATCTATCCTTTCTCCTGCCTTGCTACTGGCCAGTTCCTTATTAGACCATCAGGTGTTTCACACAGGCACAGTAACACAGCTTCACAGAGTTAAACAAATGCCATATAAACAAAAGTAACACACCTTAAAATAATATCCTACTACACTTGTATTGTGGAATAATCTTTTTGTACACTGTGAAGATGTGTTACTCTGATTGGTTTAATAAAAAGCTGAATGACCAATAGCTAGCCAGGATTTCCAGGCATAGAGGATGCTGGGAAGAAGAAGGGAGAGTTGCCAGCCAGACACAGAACAAGTAGGATGGGCAATATGGAGATGAGGTAATAAAGCCACAAGGCAGAAAGGAAATTAGTAAAAAAAAGGGTTAATTTAAGTTATAAGAGGTAGTTAGAAACAAGCCTAAGCTATCAGCTGAGCTTTCATAATTAATAATAAGTCTCCTTGTTGTGATTTGGGAGCTGGCTGACAGGACAGAGAAGGACTCACTATAGGTTGGCCCTTCTGGGGTTTGAGGTCTACCAAGGGAGACAGACACAGAGCAAGGAATTAATTACCACAAAGTGGGTCAAGGTTTTTGAGAGGAGGAATGGATAATGTGGCTACATAGGAGAGGGCCACCCAGCCAGGACATAAGGACAGGAAGGGCATCTGGAGGAGAGGCAACTACTCGGAGGATGTATAAGATTTAGACACACACACCCAATCCTGGATCTCTGGCTAAGAGGGGAGCAAAGTAAGGGTATCGAGTAGGCAATGGCCTGAGCAAGAGAAATGAGGCCTGGGCTAACAGTGATCCAGGCATTAAAATCCAGAGTAAAAGGATTAGGGAAAGCTCCCTAGGCAGGAAGGCTTCCCAGGGGAGATTCATCCTAGGCCTATAGGTGGGTTTCAGCCTATGTCTGGAAGCCCTGCTTCCTCTCTCTGGGGTTCATAGGTAAGATCATGACTCAGAAGGCTGCTAGTATACCTCTATGATCTACACATCCAGATTGTGTAGTTGTTATTGTATGTTAGCTTGTTTGGTCTGGAATCAACCAAGACACATGCTCTGGATAGGTGTGTAAAGTCATTTCCAAGAAAGGTTAACTGGGAGAGGAAGACCCTCTTCTAGAGTGGGTGACACCTTCTATGTCCAAGGGAAAAGCAGCACTTCCTGGCCTGCCTACCTTCACTTATTGCTGATGAGTGTGTCTATCCTGTTACTGCTACCATTGTTGCTGCCAACTTTGGCTGATGTCAGACTCTAGCTTTTGCTATCCCAATGTGGACTGAAGACTGGTGGCTCTCCAGGAATCCTCCAGGCCTTCAGCACCATATTGGGACTACAGAGGATCTAGCCTCATAAACTGAGGTTATGGGTTTCTCAGCCCTTTCTAGTGTACAGATAACACTTCTTAATTAATAAACTCCTTTTCTAACCTATTCATTCTATCAATTCTGTTCTTCTAGAAAACTCTAATACACCAGGGGATATGGCTAAGCATGCTCCACTCATTCCCATCAGCAACCCTGGGTCATCAAGAGCTTTCTGACTAGTGACCAGAGTCATTCTTAGAGACTCACATAGACAGCAAGAGACCAGCTACCAAGCCTGGAGGCTCTGTACTGCAGACACTCAAGGAGTGCTATCGAGGATGAAGACAACCAGCAGGTACTCAATGCTGATCTTCCAAGGTATCTGGACACACTGCAATACTTTGATCCAAACACAGTGATGAGCCCAGGAGGCCTCAGTGGAGGAAGCCTGTTCCCTAGCAGGCACAGAGCCAAGTCAGATCTGATCAGCTTCCAGGGACATTCAGACTCTTGAAAGACCTTTTTCTTGCTTCTTGACTAGAAACTTTCCTTTGAAAAGCTTGTGCCTCAGAGCTGAGCAAAAGAGCCCTGTGGATGTACAGAGGAAAAGAAATGCCGTCAGCCACACTTAGGTACAAATAGCCCCAGCCACTGCCAACTCTTCCTTGGGGTGAGTCTGGTCTCAGGAGACACAGAACTGAGGTGAGAGCAGATGGGAAAACCTGGCCTGACATGGGAAGAGAGTAGATATGCTTTGCTGAACTAATTCTAGCAAATGTATCAAAATCTTAATAAATGCACTGAAAAAAAAATCCATGATCAAAATAGAATAACTCTTAATAGAACTATTTTTCCACAACCAGAGTTGTGGTTCTTCCATTAGATCATGTAGAATATTTTTTTAAGAAGTGTGACATTTGTTTATGCTGTGGAACATTTGTTTAATGATATAAAGATGTGTTGCATTCCTTTATGTTGCTTTGTTTAACTCTGTGAAGCTGTGTTACTTTGCCTGTCTAAAATGCCTGATGGTCTAATAAAGAACTAAATGACCAATAGTGAGGCAGGAGAAAGGATAGGTGAGGCTGTCAGGCACAGAATAAATAGGAGAAATCTGGGAAGAGAGGATTGAGGATCAAGAAAAGAAGAAGGAGAAAGGACATCAAGGGCCAGCCACTCAACTACACAGCCAGACATGGAGTAAGAATGAAAATAAGCCAGGCGGTGGTGGCACACACCTTTAATCTCAACACTTGGGAGGCAGAGCCAGGCGGATCTCTATGTGAGTTTGAGGCCAGCCTGGGCTACCAAGTGAGTTCCAGGAAAAGCGCAAAGCTACACAGAAGAACCCTGTCAAAAAAAAAAAAAAAAAAAAAAAAAAAAAAAAAAAAAGAATGAAAATAAGATACACAGAAGTAAGAAAAGGAAAAAGCCCAGAGGCAAAAGGTAGATGGGATAATTTAAGTAAAGAAAAGCTGGCTAGAAATAAGCCAAGCTAAGGCTGGGCATTTATAATTAAGAATAAGCCTCCATGTGTGATTTATTTGGGAGCTGGTTGGTGGGCCCCCCAGAAGAGCAAAAATAAACAACAGATCACACACTGGAATTTTAAGTTAGGCTTTAGGCTGAGGGGAGATGGCTCAGTCAGGAAAGTGCTTCATTTGCAAGCATGAAGATCTGTGTTTGAACTCCAGAACACAGACTCTGCTTCAACAAGATAGAAAATGAGAACTGACTCCCATAAGCTGCCCTCTAACCCCCCACACATGTGCTATGACACCAAAGTACCCACAGATTCACACCCACATCACCACACAAAAATAAATAAATGAATGAATATACAAACAAATCCCAAGTGAGAGATGGCAAAGACAGGCAGATCCCTCCAGCTTGTGGGCCAGCCCACCTAGCCTACTTGGCAAGTTCCAGACAAGTGAGAGACCCTGTCTTAGGAAACAACGTAGTATAAGTAATATAGTGGACATGTACACACATGTACCCCTGTTGTGGGAATTCTGCCATTCTGTCCAATGACCAATTGGATGGAACACTTTTGGCCTCATGGGTGTGATTTTCTCTGAAGATACAGTGGAGTAGGGTTGCATGCTCTCTCTTGGGTGGTCAGTGAAGGAACAAGCAGCAGAGAAACATGACTTGCAGCTTGGCTCCATTACCTTTGGGAGGAATGGCAAGATGGCAGCAGCTGAATCAGCGGTGGTATCTCAGCTCTGTTCTGTGTCGTGAGTGTATCTTATAGACCTCATTCCTTAATAAATCTTGCCTGATCCAAGACTCCAGAGTCCCACATTATCACACACACACACACACAAAAGAATTAGTCCATGTCAATGTATGCTGGGATACTGCCATTTCTGGTGACCTTAAATCTTTCTGTATTAATACCATGTTTAGGAAATCCCTGACTCCCAAGGTTAGTTTTTGACATTGCTTCAACTTGCACTCTTTTGATCTGACCCCCAATGCAAAGGTAGATCTGTACCATATGGAGCATGTGCATTCTTGTCCATAATAGTGACACTTCTCTGACTGGGGATGCTTCTCCAAGTGAGGATTCAGATCTCTAACCTCTGTTGCATCTCATCTGCTTAAGAGTGAAAACTCAAGCCACTACTTGAGAAATCTACCTAAAAAAGAAGCAATGAAGCCTCCAGACCACCAAGAAGATAGCACAATGAATGCATTGCAAAAAAGAGCACAGAGAAAAGGGCTTTGGGGATCTGCCTCCCTCTACTACATGCTCCATCTTTAAAACAAGTGCCTTTTCCTGGAGTATCCAAAAGCATCCAAAAAATGCAATCAAAGTTGCCTCAACTTCAAGAAGCTTGATTTACTTCAAGTAGCATGAGGTCTAGAGGGGAAGTCCTGATGTAAATGTTCAAGTAATGCATCAAGGACCTGCACTATTTGTCTTCCTGGTTCTCCTATCTAGAATAAGACCAAACCATCATTGTCACAAGATGGCCATAGCAGTTTCTTTATTTGGCTCAAACACTTAAGAGAAGAAAGAAGAAAGGTAAAAGCCTTCTTCCCAGTAGTATGACATCTCTCAACATTTTAATTTGGGAAAAATTTAAACATGTACTAAGATGAAAATTGTTTGGAAAGAAACAGCAATACCCCCTGACACCTAGCCCCTGCTGTTAACATTTTCCTACTTGCTTTATCAAATATCTGCTGTTGTCCATCCCTCTTGCTATCTGTCAATCCATTTTACTGACTTCAGAGACATTTCAAAATAAACTGAAGACCTCCTAATATTTAAACACTCTCATAAAGTTTGTTCTGACCAGCATTTTACATCTCATTGACCAGAAATGTATCCAACAGTCATAAGCAAGCAGATTCTATATTAGTCATCTTGGCATTATAAAATAAGAGCTGTGGAAGAAAGAAGAAGTGGCACTATATCATCCTAACATTCTGTCAATATGACACCGGATCTGCTACCAGCAGGGGTTGCACACAGGGAAAAACTCCTTACAAATCTAGGTATTACTGGTACTTTTATCACCAAAGACCTGGAAATGTAGTTGACCCCCATATGGGTACAAACAGACAAAGAGTCATCCATTCCTCCCCTTTGTCAACTTCTGGCACACTTCTCAATATCACTGTCTCAAGAACATCACCAGAAGATGAGGAGAGCCACAGTGGCAAATGTATGCATAGCAAAACACTGAGCTATGGGTATGCTTCTAGAAATTCAGATGTCCAAACTCTAGACATACACCAAATCAAATTCCATGTTCTTACCTGGAAATTAACCTGTGAAGGGGGTGGGTCAGTTCTGGACCAAAGTTAGGGACTTAGGTTCTAGTCTCCCTGGTTTTGCTCCCAACCAACCATAGGCTTCTTTCTGAGTCTTATTCTCTCAGTCTGGAATATGACATACAGAACTAACAAATAGCTCTCCTTCAGTATTTCTTCAGTGTGCCTATAATTGAATAAAAAATTACGTGAGTCCCACATTGAAGAATCTGACACAACTGTGTGGTTAAACAAAACTTATCTTTACTCTGCTGACCATGGCACTGTTGTTTATGAAGAAGGCAGCATCTGGGCACCTTGCAATAGAAACTTATTGCTATGGAATAAGAAATCTTTGTACACTGTAAATATGTATTACTCTCATTGGTTATAAAGAGCTGACTGGCCTATAGCTGGGCAGGAAGAGATTGGGCAGGAGAACCATACTAGGAGGATTCTGGGAAGAAGAAGGGCAGAGTCTGAGGAGTCTTGAGCCAGATGCAAAGGAAACAACCTGGGAAGTTCATAGACGAGGCGAACGAGCCTCGGGGCAGCACATATATTAACAGAAATGGGTTAATTTAAGTAGTCAGAACTGTCTGGAGACAAGCCTAAGCTATCAACCAAGCATTTATAATTAATAATAAGTCTCTGTGTGGTTATTTGGTAATTGGCTGGCAGGAAAAAAAAGTCTTCTGTAGCAGGAATCTCAAAGAGTCTTATTAATAAAATCAAACCTGAGGCCAGTTATTGGGGTGAACACTGGAAGATCAGAGAGACAGAACAAGTCACAGCTAACCTCACCTAGCCAACTTCTCAGCTGGTCTTGTTTCCTCAGACTGGAAGCTTCTGTGTCCTCATCCCAATGGCTCTCAGCTGAACTGCTGTTTGAAAGCCTGAAGCTTAACCAGCTAAAAGCTTCTAGTTTCTGGTCCTCATGCCTTATATATCTTTCTGCTTTCTACCACCACTCCCTGGGATTAAAGGCTCGCTTTCTGGGATTAAAGGCATGAGTCACCATGCTTGGGTGTATCCTTGAACACATGGATTTCTGCCTCTGGAATGCTAGGATTAAAAGTATGTGCTACCACTGCCTATCCTAAGTATCTAGTGGCTTTTCAATTCTCTGACCCCAGATAAGTTTATTAGGGTACACAATATTTTGGGGAACACAATACCACCACAGTCTGCCTACAATTTACAGCCCAGTGGAGAATGGAAAATAAGTTCAACAGTGCAGCTGTGGGGGGTGTGTATGTAGAGAAAGAAAGGGAAACTCTCTGCACCCATAACTGTCCCTTAGACAGCCAATGACTACAGTAAAAACCTATAAATGATGATTCTAATGATTATCCTGCCATAGCAAAAGATTCAAATTATGTCCATTTCATTCTGGTTAAGAAACCACAAGGCATTAGTAACTTATTCCAGAAGTATATCTATATAAATGGTTTAGTATTATTCTAAATGCTATTACATTTAAGTTCCCTGGATTGTTCAATGTTCTATGTCCCATCTCAGTGGCATAGGCTAAAATACATTCTTCTGTGTAAGTGCCACACAGAATGGTGAATGCACTCACATGTTAATTTGGAAGTAGAAAGAGGACCAACTCCCTCCAAAGCACCAAGTCCACCACAGGCACAAAACAAAATATGGAAGTAAGAGTGACACATGGCCAAACAGAAGTTCAAGGAAGAAATGACTTTTCTTCACACCGGTCATGGTTGTAGGGCATTTGATGTACAATGATGGGAGAAGGCATTTCTAGAATAATAGGATGGACAGAAGGTAGATAGCAATCAGAGGAGAGCAGGGTTTGTTGTAGATAAAACAAAGGTAAAGAGCAGTGGTATTATAATGGGTGTAAAAAAATGTACATGTTCCCGATAATAAGAAATGTTGACATTACAGACTAAGAGACACCACTGAAAGGTTAATGAGCTCAGAGGTTTGTCTGTAGAAGAATGTTCTGGAAGTGATATGTAGATTGTGTTGGTGCAGGATTAAGCTGGAGACATCTTGACTTAGGAAAAGGCTATTGAAATAGATTGACTGAAAACTATATTCTATGAATGTTCACAACAGCTTGTTGTGATCTGAATCTTTTATGTCCCCAAAGGCCATGCTAAGGGCTTGAACTCCATAGAACAGTGTTATCAGGAGGAGGCAGAAACTTCAGGACATGAAATCTACTCAGAGGAAATAGGTGATTGCAGCCACATCTTTGAAGGGTATATTAGGATCTTCTCCTTCACCTCTCTCTTTTAGCTATGAACATCTTTGTTCTGCCTCATCAGAGGTCCAAAGTGATGACTCAAACACGCCTGAACAAAATCTTCTGAAACTATAAACCCAAATAAATCTTGCCTCCTTAATTTTCTCAGGTATCTGTCACTGAACAGAAAACCAACCAACAGTGTTAGTCATAATGGTATAAAATTGGAAACAACTAGATATCCTTCAAAAGCATAAACAAAGTGGTATAAGGACACAACGGATACTGGGAACACTACTTAAGAGATATGATGAAATGAACTACTAGTACATGCAACAAAATGGATAAATCTCTAAGTCAGGCTGAGTGAAAAAAGACAGAAACAGCCCTCTCTTCTCTCCACCTTGCTGCAAAGTCAGTCATCGGCTCCTGAGACCTCACTTGATTTCAGCCTCCCTCCCTAGCACCCTTTGGCTGCTTCCTGTGATTTCCCAGCTCAGTTCAACCCTATACCTTTAATATGGACTTTCCCTTCCTTCACCCCAGTTGTCTCTATCCTATCAAATTTGACTTCCTCTGCTGAGCCTTATCCTGAAGGAATCCCTGTGGATTGTTCTGTGAGCTCCTGGGGGTCTGACAGCTCTGGACACCCCTCCCCTTCTCTTACCTGTGTTGTCTTTGAGTTGTCTGGCTTTGCTTTCCTGAGCATAGTGGTGGATAATTGGACCATCAGATACCTTACTGCTTTTCCCATCATTCATGTGCTGAAATTGGTGGTTTCCCCAACCACTTGAATGCTAAAGTTCATGCTTTGACTATCAAGTGGTTTCATTATCTTCTTATTTTTAATGTGGTTAGTTAAAACCTGAAAACTACATTGTCATCACAGTCGGCTTGTACTTTTCATAGCTTAATGGGTAACACTGAAAGCAAGTAGTACAGGCAAATAACAGATACAGATAGAGGCCACAAAATAAATACAATAAACCAATTTTCTGATTCTCTGAGTTTAGTGGCAAATGAAAAACAGTAGTCCCCTAAAAACTCATGGGTACATTATCTTCAACCTAGTAGCCAACTGTAGCAAAATTTCAAAACTGAGAACTTCCAAACATACCTGGGTGTTGGAGTTTCTTTTTAAATTATTTCTTTTATTATTTTTTTTGAGATTATAATTATATCATTTCCCCCTTCCCTTTCCTCCTTCCAAACCTCAAATATACTCTTTGCTCTTTTAAATTCATGGCTTCTTAAAATGAACATCTGGTCTTAGTGGCCCCATGAATACTCTGCCAATCCCTGTTCCACCCTTATCCTCCCCCCCACCCCCCGCTTTTTAAAAAATCTTTCCTTTTTGTTACCTGACTAGTCCCTTTAGAGCAGCGATTCTCAACTTTCCTAATGCTCCCGAACCCTTTAATATAGTTCCTTATGTTGTGGTGACTCCCCACCATAAAATTATTTTGTCCACACTTCAGAAGTATAATTTTGCTACTGTTATGAATCATAAATATCTGATATGCAGAATATCTTATATGTGACCCCAAAGGGGTTTGTGTCCCATAGGTTGAAAACCACTGCTTTAGAGTATGAAAACACCACCCTTAATGCAGAGTGATAGCCACATGCATTATACGCTCAAAACTATGAACGAGACAAAAATTCTGAGCAGTTTTAGCTGTCATTTTAATTACTCAATTAGCATTACCAAACAGAGGAACATAGACCCAGAGATTATCTATCATCTGTTCTTTTAAGTAAATGATGGTTATAAATATATATGAATGATGATCATCATCATAGGGGTAATTTTCCATTCTGCTGTATTCATGACCCCCAAAGGACACCTAAAAGGCACTAGAGGTGGAGGAGCAACATCTTTTTACAAAGACAGCATGTCTGCATTCTGGGAAGGAAAGGGAGGCATCTCTGGGTGTCCAGAAGTCTAGGGTGCTGTTCCTGGGGCCCAGTTTCTCAGCCTGCTTTAGTTTTTCCAGATGCATTATCCTAACAGATAGAAAAGCTCCAAGTGAAAGCTCCTAAACAACAGGGGGAAACGAAAGCTGTGATTCGTTCACATTACCAACATTAAATGACAGATGTACAGAGAGGCACCAGGCAATGCCACAAGCAGTGTCTTCAGGGGCTGATAACATGGCAAAGCTGAAAACCATGGAGAGCAGACATGTGGATGTAGATGTTAGGCCACATCTCTAAGCAATCTTGGGATTTCCTAGCCCCAATGCCTTTAGAGATGTAATACAGAAGGGTTGGAATTGCTACTCAGCATAGGTCCCTCCTCTCTCTTACCACAAATCCTTTGCCTCTGTATAGAATCCTCTTCTTTGGACTCATTCATCCTCACTTTCTAGAGTCAAATTCCATTCTCATTTCCCCAGTGAAGTCCAGCCCCTTCCCAGTCAGGCCACATCTCCATTGTAGTCCCTTTCAGAAGCACAAATGCCTTTATAACATTTATCCCAGGTATATATTTTAAATCTTTGTGGGTGATGGGTAATCCTTTAGTGAAATCATTCTTCTGCACTAGACTTCAAGCTACAAAATGAAGATGACTGCAAGAAGAAAAGCTGCACTCTATCCTATGACAGTTTGGTGTCTAGAAAATTGGTATGTAGGACCAAGGGTGTGTTGAATGAAGAGATCACTAAAAATTTCTTCTGATTTTGCTGAATCAAGACACCAAAATTCTCTGCTTCTGATTTTTCTACTTCTCCTGACCACTCCACATCAACCAACTTATCACCCTTGGCATCTAGTAACCTACAAAGCTTCAAATACACATCTCCTATAAATGTCTCTACAGATGTCACACCTGCTAATTGGTGAGCTAGTAACCTGAACTGGTTGCATGGGGATCATGCCAATCTAACCACATATTGATTCTTCTGTCATTGTCATCATTTTGCTGGGTGGGGTCTTCCAGTCTTATGTCTCATTGGCACATCAAGAGATGTCAGGAACCTTAAATTTTATGTGGTTGTGTGACTTGCACAGACCTTCTTTTTCCTTATTCCCAGAAGGTCTAGTTGGCCAAGGCCAGGAATAGGACAATAAACAGCCCTAGTCCAACTTTGGGCTTTGGCTTTGCCATTTATGAGTTCAGTCTTGAAAAATTTTACAACTTTCTGGTATATAAGTTTCTTTATGTGTAAAATGAGGATAATTGTAGCTACTCCACTACTTCATAGACTTTTAAAATTAAGGAAGATAATGAATATAAAGGGCATAACATGGTGTTAGCTATATTGAAAGAAAAGAAGAGGAAGAGGAAGAAGAAAAAAAGAAGGAAGAGGAGGAGAAAGAAAAAAGCAGAAGAGGGGGAGAAAAGAGAAAGAAGAGAAAGAGGAGGAAGAGGAGGAGGATAAAGGAAGAAAAGAAGGAAGGAAGGAAGGGAGAAAGAAAGAAAGAGAGAGAGAAAGAAAGGAAGGAAGAAAGAGGAGAAGGAGGAGAAGGAGGAGGAAAAGGAGGAGGAGAAGAAAGGAAAAAGGAGGAGGAGGAGGAGGAGGAGGAGGAGGAAGAGGTGGCTGTCTCAGCACATGGGAGAACCTGATCTACAATGTTGTCACCTGTTCTGACAGGGCCTTGTACCCTTGAAGCAATTAACATACTGACCTACCATTGTTTGAAGGACATCAGTTACTCCACATGGCAGGGTTCCTTTCTGTTAAAGAGCCCTTCCAGAATGGCATATACCCGACTCTTCCTATTCAGATGGCATTTTGGGAAGAGACATCTGAAAGGGCAACCTGAATACTAATCAGATACAGAAACAGCAACAGTCAGATAATAATTGTATTAGTAGTGATCACCATCTAAGTCTGTTGCTAAATTCTCAGGACAGCCCTGACAAGGTAGTTATTATTCTCACAGGTGAAGAATGCAAAAAAAAAAAAAAAAAAAAAAAAAAAAAATTTGCCCAAGGTCACAGAAGTAGGAAAACTAGAATCAGAATACAGTTGTCTACATACCCTTCTCAGGTCACAGTCATCTAATGTGTATTGCAACAATCAAGGAGCTAACTTCACATGTGTGATAATACATTTTTTAGCATCCAGTCCATGGAATCAACCATTGACTTGCCCAGAATCCCTTCTAAGAAAGGTCCTATAAGCAAAATGGTGAACCCACTGATATTTAAAAGCATAGGCTATGAGCAAGGTACATGACAGACTAGGAGGAGCTCTTTCCTAATTTTGATTGTATGTACACTTTTGCTTGTCACCCCAGTTTTCCCTTATACAGGTAGCTAGTATCTTTCTAAAGTTAGAATGCAAATAGGTTTCTAAATAACAATGCTTCTTTTCCTAACAGGTACTTTTATCCTTTATGTGCCAGAAAGCATTCCTTATACAGACAGGTGTTATTTCTACATTCTTCTCAGATCTGTCAATGCTATGGTTTCAGGTGTCTACGGAGCTGAGTGAGCCAGAATGCCATGGTACCTACCATTAACCATTCTGTACTGAAGGAGACACTGCTGTCTGAGGAGCAGGGCAAAGTAGAAGACTGAGGTTATTCAAACTGGACCTCAGGCTTGAGTTTCACAGTATCAGAAACTATAATCATTTCTCGTGTGTGTGTGTGTGTGTGTGTGTGTGTGTGTGTGTGTGTGTGTGTGTGTGTTTTCTTTTTCCAACATGAGGACAGGTGATAGAATGTTTTAAGATTCAGTCAACAGTCAACTGTCACTACCTATTGCCAACTATTCCACTCAAGAGTGATCTAACCTTTACAAAATCTTCACATTTTCATTGTTAGTTTCACTGGTAATTTTGCTGCATTACCTTTCCTGTTTAAAAAGTAAATTAAAACAATCTAAGAAGGCAGATAATGCTTAATGGAAAAGGGCAGCGCTGGGCTAATGGTTGCTTAGCAACCACTAGACATTGTTTGCTGCTTCACTCTAAAGAAGCCACAATGGTGGCTGTAATCCTTCTGCAGCCCCCTGGACAGTGTGCAATGCATGACAATTCCCTCTGAGCCCAAATAATCCCATTCTTTGTTTTGTGGATGCTTCCTTTTTCAACCCCAAAGAGAGAAGACTCACTGCTTAATTCCTGAATATTCTAATGCTTACATCTTTCCAGAACTCTAGCTGAACTTTCCAAATCTTCCTTTGGGTGGCACTACTTAAGGGTCTGCATCCTCCTCCCCACTGCTTTGGTTTCCTCTTCCTGTTGATCAATGACCAATCCTGATTAAGTATTTTTAGAGGTCAAACAAGGTACATGATATGGTTGGTTATTTGCCTTATCTTCCTTCCTTCCAAGAAAGTCTTGAATGCTCAGTTCCTTAAGGGTAAAAGAAAACCATAATTCTCTGACAGTTGGATTTTCTTACAACTAGAGAATGAGGAAAAGAAAAAAAATGAAGAGATAAGTACACTGAGAATTGTCAGGACTGTAAACATAGACAATAAGAAAGAACACAGTTTCTTTTTTTACTTTTTATTCTTTGTGAATTTTAATTCATGCACCCCAATCCCATGCATCTCCATGTCCCTCCATATCTGCTCTCTGCCCTTGCAACCTCCCCACCAAAACAAAACAAAATTTAAAAAAAAATCTCGTCATGGTAGCTGCAGTGTGTCAATATGTCACACAGTATATACCCTTTTGCCCAAACAGCTTTACTTGTGCATGTTCATTATAATTAGTCATTGATCTGAGATCTCTGGCTCCTGCTACACTATCAATACTGGATCTGGATCCTTGCCTCTTAGATATACTGTTGACCTGTGTCATGGAGATCCTGCCACTTTGGTTCTGCAGGACCAGCCCCTTCACACACTCCAGCAGTTCTTAGATGGGGTAGATATTGGAGTGTGCCAACTCAAAGCCCTGGATCTGGGCCTGGGTGGTAGCTGAGTTGGTTAGCCCACCTCTCCTGCCTGCAGCAGCTGGCTGGCAAGAAGTGGGACCAGCTCTCCAACACTGCCCTGTAGAGGAGCAGGGCCAACACAGTGCCAAAGCTAGCAAGCGGCAGAGCCAGTTCCCCGAATCTCAGCCTGGATGGAGGTAGGGGAATGAAGGGTAACATTTCTTATAACATTTACATTAGTTTGTCTTGATGATCATGATGAGCCTCAAAATTCCCACACTACTTTACCTTTGCCGTCCTTAAGTTCCAATGTGACTGGAAGTGGGTCTTATGTGCCCTGAACCAGAACACAATTTCAAGTGTGACTGTCCTTGATGGCCTGCTGAGCAGGGGCGAGGACACAGTAGCCAAATTGTCAACTATAGTATAGCTAGACAACCCAGGTGTGCTTAAACAAGTGTTTCCATAGATGTGAGAAACTTAGAAGGTATGTGAGGGCTAACTGTGAAAATCAGTGTTTATGTCCACATGCACATCTCTCTCACAGAAAAGTTCTATAGCTTAAAAATCAGCAACACAGGAGATGAGAAAACACTATTCTGAATGATCTCTGATTTCAGAAATATATACTAAGGACAATTTAGTGCAGAAATATCTCAGGACAGGTAAAATTAATGTTTGTTCCTTAGTTCATTAATTCTATCAGTGAATATTTATTGAACACTTGCCACATGAGACTGTTATGGAATATTACTTTAACTAGGCAAAGATGTGTTACATTTGTTTATGCTGTAGAATATACTTTAACTGTGTAAAGATGTGTTACTTTTGTTTATGCTGCATGTTTAATTATGTAAAGATGTGTTGCATTTGTTTCACCTTGCCTGCCTAAGGCACCTGATTGTTCTAATAAAAAGCTGAATGGCCAATAGCTAGGCAGGAGAGGGATAGAAGGGTCTGGTAGGCAGAGAGAATAAGTAGGAGGAGAAATCTCGGCTTAGGAAAAAGAAGAGGAAGAAGAAAAAGAAGAGAACTAGGAGAAGGAGGGGGCCACATCTGCAGCAGGAAGCCAGAAGCCAGGCAGTCGGCAGCCAGACATGAGAAGCAGTGAAAGTAAGACACAGAAGGACAGGAAAGTCAAAAGGAGGCAAAAGGTAGATCAAGAGAACAGGTTAGTTTAAGTTAAAAGAGCTAGACAGAAATGAGCCTAAGCGAGGCTGAGCACTAATAACTAATAAGAACTCACCATGTCATGACTTGGGAGCTGGTTGGTAAATCAAAAAGAGAAAGCCTGGTACATGAGACACTGGGAAAGGTCCTGAAGATACAGCATAAAAAGTAAAAGGCCTGTTAGACTACGGGTCATAGACATAGGCAAGAACTTGCACTGACTGAGCACATATTGCATACAATACTTGTGCCCATTTATAAAATCTGCATAAGCCATCTAGATGTTATTTATACAATCATATTAAATATCATATAAACTAAGAGCTGACTCCAAAGGCAGTCCTTTTCTTAGTTCATCATAGGGACTTAGAACTGTGGAATTCTTTGTGGTAAAGTCTCAGGTATGGTTCAGATAGTTCCAAAGAAACAGATTCTACCTGGAATGTAAGAGAGTCATGAGGGCTTTATTATCCTGATGATCCAGGGTGAAGTTCCTGTGTGAGCTGGCCATGTCTTAAAATAAAGGAATGGAGAATCTAACTGGCAATTGAATTCTTATCCATGCCTGGTCCTGTGCATGCTAGTCTCAACAACTCTACAGTGTAAGCTCAGGACATTTCACAGAGACCAGAATGTCTGCAGCTGGTTAGTGCCCAGAACCCAAAGCCATATTCATTTTATTCCAAAGCCTGAGTTTTCCTATCATCATATCTTCATTCACACTGTATTTCAAAGACAGTCTCATGTATCCCAAGTAGATAGTTTTGAACTCATTACGCAGCAAAGGATAAACTTGATTTTCATGAGTACTGGGATTATACCCACACTCCATGATGCCTAGCTAATGTGGTTTCAGGGATTATACCTAGTGCTCCACACATTAGGCAAGCACTCTGCCAATTGAGCTATATCTGCAACTTTTTTTTTTTTTTTTCCCATTGAGACAGGGTTTTTCTGTGTAGCTTTGGAGCCTGTCCTGGAACTCACTCTGTAGACCAGGCTGGCCTCAAACTCACAGAGATCCACCTGTCCCTGCCTCCTGAGTGCTGGGATTAAAGGTGTGCATCACCACCACCCAGCCTCCAAAACCTTTTTCAATGTCAATTTTATTCAAGAAATCTACCATTGCCTCATCTGGGAAGTCTTTGAAAATAGAATCACTATATTCATGATTGTTTCTTCCACAAAATCTGCAGGGTGGAGTACAACATAATCATGCTATGAAACATTTGAATACAATTTTGTCAAGAATCAGGAAAGATCTTGAATCCGATCCTACTTTTAAGTTACCGTTAGCCTGTTCATGGGTGCCAATAAGATACTAGATTCCTGGGTAAGTTTGTGACAGCAGTAGTATTGATAGTCTTGGCATTTCTCCTGATTGCTAGTGAGTCTAAGAGAGTGGGACAGTATCTGTACACTGTGTGGTTTCATTAAAGGATAGCAACTTTTGAGTTTAGGGAATAAATGAAATGGGAGTAAACATAGCTGGCTGACCATTGATCTAGACCGAGTACCTGTCTCCCTGGTTGCCTATCCTTGTAGAGACAGAACAAAGGAGGTACAATGTGTAAGGTGCCAAAGTATAACTCTTCCAACAAGCATCCTAGCTGCTATGTGGAAGTACTCTCATGTAAGTCTTTTGTGCTCAGTATTAGTTCATTTGGGTGCTACTTCCACCTCCAATTTTTTCAGAAAAATCTAACACAGAGAAAGATCCCTGATGTGTAGTGTGTAGGTTACCTTTTTTTTTTTTCTTTGATTTTTTTCGAGATGGGATTTCTCTGTGTAACAGTCCTAGCTGTCCTGGAACTCACTCTGTAGAGCAGGCTGGTCTCAAACTCAGAGATCAGCCTGCCTCTGCCTCTCAAGTGCTGGGATTAAAGGTGTGCAGCACCATCGCCTGGCAGTTACATGTTCTTAAGTGGTAGAGCTGGGATCTGAATATAGTTGTCCTGTGGTCCAGAGCTGCTTCATTATAACATTTGCATGCCAGCAATATGGCCCTCTTTTTATCTATAGTTCATTGGTACAGTCTCAACCTTGCAAGTCTTGTTTCAATGGTATCTAATTTAGACCTTATATTAGCTGATACTGATGTTGCTGCCAAAGATTGCTTGGGTACCACCATGGTCCTTTATCCATTTTCCCTACTAGAAGAGAAGCTCTATGAGACCTGTGGCTGTTTTGTTCAGTATGGTTTCCACCACATATTTATTGAATCAAGAAAATGGACAAGCATATTCTTCCAGCGTCTGTTATCTGATCCAACTTTGCAATATCCTCTAGTGGCACCCTGGCAGCTAAGAGCCTTGGGTAGTCCCCCCTGCCTCAAGGGTGGAGAGGTAGAGACTGGACAAGGATCTTGCAGGTGGCAGCTGGCAGACTGATTCTAACAGACCAAAAAAAAATTACGAGGCTTCCAACTGCAAGAATAGTTGCAGCCACTTCTGGTAATATATTAATTTCATAAAAATGTCTTCCAAGGTGCACAAACACATCTGAGGACTTTAAGCTGTCATTGGGAACAAAACATTTTTTTTTATGTGAACTTTAGATTTCCTTTTCCTGTTTTCTTTAGGAGCACAGCTGGCAAGGAAGCAAGTGTCAAGTGAGGATTCCAATCGAATCTGTCAGGGATGGAGCCTTCCTTTGCTTTCTTTTCTTCTATTTGCATTCTATTTGCAATCTAAGTGTTTTAGTGAGTGGAGCCAGTAATAGACTTCATATTTGCACTACATAGTACACTTTTTTCCCTGTTGCTTTTGGCAGAATGTGCAAGTTTGGCTGGTATGTATTTCTTTCCCATTCCAGTTTCTTCATGTAGGAAAGAGCCTGCCTTTGTTAGGATGCACTAGTCACCAGCTTGTATATTCATTCACATGTGTGCACCTGTGTGGAGACCAGAAGACAACTCCTGGTGCTGTTCCTTGTGCCACCTGCCTTTATGTTTTGAGACAGGCCTGGAGTTTTCCAACTAAACTACTCTACCCCAAAGAGGGACCCTGACATTTACATTTTAACATGTGATTCTGTGACAGGTGGGTGCTGATAACCAAGTACATTATGAAGCAGGTTATTTGGGACATTGTTCTGAAGGCTGAGGAGTCCAAGAGAATGACAGTGGTGTTTGCTCAGCATCTGGTGAGGGCCTACAACATCGCGGTGAGATACAGCATATTTGCTAGCTTAGTCTCTTTTCTTAAAAAGCCACTAATGAAACCAGACAGGCCCAACTCTCATATGCTTCTCCTCCAAATACCACACTGTTAGGGATTAAGTTTCCAATTTTTAGGGGGCACACAGAACACCATAATAGGGCACAGCCCAAAGGCCTGGCCTAGATTCTAATTCTGGCTCCTTCATGTTAGCTACATTGTCTTAGAGCTCTTAATCCTCCTAGCACCCCAACTTCCTCATCTACAGAACAAATGTTTGCTTAGAAGGATGTTGCAAGGGCTCTGTATGCAAAGAGTGAAGAGTTCCGGGTTGCTAATCTGCTGCTTCTACAATGTTTGTAGATTCTCTAAGCTAAAAAGACATGGCAATAAATTGTTTGATTTAGTGGGTCTACCTGGATTGGGGTCAGAGGATGTGAGCATCATGCTAAATACCAAGCAAAATCTAGAGGACTAAGGGGATTTGAGACCTAGTTTCATGTATTTTGAGTTAGTCACACTTTAGTTTCAGACCCAGCAGGTTTCTATCTAGCCCAGTGTATGCATTCCTCACTTAATCCTAGCCACTAGGTAGACTGGGCATTATCTAAACCCTTTTGATTTTAAGATCATCATCGCATATTGCTTTGTCTAAATAGATCTCCTGTGGACAGATGCTGTCCCACTATCCACATCCAGGATGGCTTATCCGGGTGCTTGCTGCACACATGAGCATTCTCCTCTTCAGGGTGGCTATCTTCAGTACACACCAGATAGCTACCTCAGTGTGTCTACTCCTCAATGCTGTCCTGCTTGCCAAGTTCACCAGCCCCTATTCTAGAGATGTCCTTCACTGAGGAAGACCTCTAAACCAGAAGCTGCCTCTCCCAAGGCACTGACCATATAACTCCAGTGTGAAGTTACAAATGCAGGATTCATGTGGGGTTCTGCCTGTGGGCACTAGCATTGATCTGTTGAGCCACTTCCATCTTGTCAGCTCAGACTTTTCAAATACACACCTGTCTGCATACATCATTTTCAGAAGAGACTTGTGGCACCACTTTGAGGAAACCCACCCAAGGCACCATGCACTTCCACCCCAGCTTAAGGTTTCTTGTGACCATGACTACATGACATCTGAATGCAAATAACAGCCACCTTTTCACTGTCCTCTTGCTGAAAGCTCAGTGGCATCTAT
This sequence comes from Peromyscus leucopus, assembly GCF_004664715.2. Classification (NCBI taxonomy): domain Eukaryota; kingdom Metazoa; phylum Chordata; class Mammalia; order Rodentia; family Cricetidae; genus Peromyscus; species Peromyscus leucopus. The sequence continues at coordinate 26,788,877 of NC_051063.1, read as the reverse complement.
TGATGGCATGCCACCTTTTAGAAACTTCACTTTGATCTGTCTTTTGCAGCAACCTTTTCTGACCCCCACATCTCTCTGTAGCTGTTCACTTGACATTTCTAGTGCACTCCCTAGGAACCTTGATGTAGCAAGTCTAAATTGTGACTGACATTCCTTTGATATTACTTAGAAACAGAAGCCTGACATCCTTCTATCTTCCTGCCACATATGAGGATGCCTAGAAAAACCCCATTCCAACCAGGTATGCATCCAAACAAGAGGGAGCTGGTTCAGGCCAACTCTGCAGCTTCATGGCCTTGCTAACCCTCCTCTGTGCAAAGTCTCTTGTTGCTTCTCAAGTGTCTCTTGCTCCTGCCTGGGACACTTTCTTCAAATGTCTGCCTGGTACAGTCTCAACAGTCCTTCACAACTTGGCCCTCACAACTGCCTCTGCCTCACTCACTGAGCACAGTGATGTCCCTTCAGCACTTGCTCTACTCTGCCACCACACTCTACATTGTTCCAAGTGGCTATTTTGACACAGCTTTGTCAACATGTCCAAGTGAAAATTACTCTATCAAACCATAAGTAGCAGTCTGTTTCACAGTATCAGCAAAGCTTACCCTTGCCACAGCATGGTCATGTGTGATTAAGGCAATGCAGCAGATTGTTAGCTACCTAAAGTTATTTCCTCTCCTTCCTGCAAACAGCAGTCTATATTTCCCAGCTCCCTTGCTATTAAGTGTGGTACAGTAATAAAGTCGTAGCCAGGGAAGAGTGAGCAGGATTAGCCAGATTTATTTCCAAGCCAGGTCTGAACTTCTGGAAGATTAAAGAGGTGACACTCAGGTTTCCTATGCAAAGGTGCAAAGTTACTGGCAGACTAGATCTTTTACAGATTGCATGGAGCAGAGGCTTCTGGTTGCAGCCTTTGTCCCTCAAGTGAATAAGAAACCAATTCCTACTGTGCCTGAGTTACTGTATTTTGAATACACATTCATGACAATACCTAACATGGACAGGCACTAAGACAACCTTTCTAAATGTAGGGAACATGCTGATACCATCGAGGAAAAACTCCCAGCTTAAAATGATGACAGAATGTACAAAGAAGTACATTCCTTCCGAAGTCACATACCACCAATGCTTAGAGCACAGGAAGCTGAGAAAGTGAGGACATCAACACACCTATTCTCCAGGAACACCAGAGCATCTATCAGTCATTAAGATAGACAACTACTATAGCCAGTTGCCCAGCTAGGGATGGGGATATGTGATAGATAACCAGACACTGCAATATGTAGGCCTGGGTTACTTAAGTTACCACATATGGATTATTTCTGTGTTCAGCAAAGCCGCCAAGTCACTAATAACTATGTAAATGCTAAGTTGTCTAAGATTTAGTCTATAGTGTTTTCTACTAGGTTGCATTTACTCATCTTTCCATGTTCAAAGCTAAAAGAGAGGTGTTCAAGAAATGCTTCTCAGATATTACCAGGATAGGAATTCAAAGGAACTCAAAGCTTCATTGTTTCACCACTCCCCATGACATTCATAATTACTTCTAGTATCATTCACCTCACAAATAAATACATTTTTTCTCTGGGCAGTCATAATTGTATGCTATCCGTCAAATAATAAAACCTCGAGAGATGAGACATTTAGCCTGGAGATAAAGTGATATATTAACTTCTTGATCAAATGCCAGAGCTTACAGATGAAAATGAAACAGACATCAATAATTACAGCTTGTACTGTAGTTGGTTTCTAAAGCTCCAGGTTCAATGAACAAGTAATAACTGGACAAACACACCCTTCAGGAATGAGAGGTGGGAAAGGATTACCTCATTCCATACCTGTAACTGAGTAAGCCCCTCACAGCAATTTAACAAAGAGGTGGCCCACAAACTCAGGAGGTGGCAGGCAGCAATTGCTCAGGTGGTACAAGACATGGGAGAAACCTTCCACAAGAGCATTTTGAAGTGGGTGGAGGCACTGCCCTTGACTTTCCCTTTCATTCCTGAATATTATCCCCCTAATAAGTCTGATCTGAATGTTAAAGACATACACTGAACACCCAATGCTTGAAAATACCATCTCACTTGGAAAATTTTATTACTTTTTCTTGAATTTAAAAAGGAATTACTAATACCAATAAAATGTAATTATGTCTCAGTTAATTCTTAATTTTACAGGCAGATCTGAAAACAAAGTACTGTGTGGCATTTCATAAACTGTCCCACCAGAGCCAGTAGCTGGATTCCAGAGATCAGATTTGCCAAAGCCAGCAGTCAAGAAGCTACTCAGGGCACTGCTGTGGTTGAAGACACTCTGGCAACAGTAACACTCACCTGCAGAACATTAACCAGTGAGCAGAAGAGAGAGATGGCAAAGAGGCAACATACTTCATTCCAACCCCAAGGAAAGAGTAGTGATGCCTAAGTTTCTTTATGGCCATCATAACCTGCCACACTGTCTTGTTCTTCACTGAGGTCAAGGATCCCTTCCCCAGTCAGTCTGCTGATTACAGCTACAACACTAACATGTATGTAAGGAATTTTTTTCTTTCAAGATGGGCAGTATAGAGAAGAAATTAAAAATACAGACTAAAGAATGCAGCTCTGCGTATTTATCAAAACCTATGGAGTACTCAATCTCCAAGGTGGTAAATGTTTACTTTAGTACCTTCTAAGGTTAAGAACATATATGCTCAAGGCTCACTGAACTTATAGAAAAGGGAGGTGAAACAAAGAAAAAGCCAGGGGATGGAGAAGAGTGCTATAACATGCTATCTTCTAGACTTGAAGAACAGTGCACATATGAACCCACGAGGCCTGCACAAGATCAAGAAAGTCCACATTCCAACATAGATGGGAAGGAATTCATGAGGCCCCACCCCTAGCTAAGAGCTATTGACAGGTGATTGATGAGGACATTTCTTTGGGGTAGTGATCATTTGTAGGTTACCCATGCTCTGGTGGAAGGAATCACACCCATATGTATGTAGGTAGCACTAATAAGACTTAGTAGGTTATCATCATCACCATCATCTTTAAGTACATGAAGGTAAGGGCGACATGTTGGAGAATGGGAGGGGAGAGTTAAGGTGGATATGATCAAGATATGCTGCACATACACATGAAACTGTCAAAGAACAAAAGTATTCAAACCACGAAAAAAGGTATACATACACATTAATAAAATGCCTCAACACGTCACTGAAACTTGGAGCCACACTGAGCTTGCTAGCATAAAGTTAATTTATGTTTGAAAACTAAAAACGTGTTCTGATTATTCCATAACAAAATTATATCAAGTGACCTGAGGAGATGGCTCAGTGCTGCAAGTTAGAGGACTGGAGTTCAGATCCTGAGAATGTATGTAAAAGTTGGGCAGCCATGGTAGCCTTCTGTAATTCCAGCACTCAGGAAGCAGAGACAAGACACACACACACACACACACACACAAACATATACACAAACACAGAGTCAGTGGGGAAAAGCACATAAAATGTGTTGCCCTGTGTTTATAAAGCCCCCAAGTTTACAGAGTACTTTTAGGTCTGTTACTAGGTTAGAAGGCACTGATGCCACAAACACCAATCTACATTTGCTTTTGGAAAAAGGTGTTCATGTGTACATTTTCTCTAAATATTGCTATTTATTTTATCAAAGTCAGAGCTAAGACTCTAGTAGAGTGTAAATTTTAAGCCAATGAATAAACAGTTGGCTTTAAAAAATATTAAGTTGACATGCAAAGTGTTTTTACCCCTGCCAGAGACTAAAAATAAAGGCAACTTCTGCCAACACACACACAAAAAAACTTGAATTGTATCAGTTGGTTCTGAATTTGATGACCACATTCCAAAATGGGACCGGACATAACATCAATTTATTTTCCTAAACCTTATTATTGCTTAAAACCAAAAAAACAAACAGACAAACAAACAAAAAACCCACCACACTTGCCATCTGTTTGAAAAATCAGCCTTGTGTAATTAAAACATATATTTCCAAATGCATAGCATTAATCTTTTAATCTTTTCCTAACAAAGTGAATATAGACATTCTGAAAGTAATACATTCATATTTTAAGAATTTTAATTTCTTGGGCCGGGGAGATGACTCAGTGGGTAGCAGCACTTGCTGCACAGCAGGAGGACCCAAGCTTGGATCCCTAGAACTCCTGTAAAAAGCGGGGCATGGCCATGTGCAGGCCTATCACCCCAGTGCTGGGAGTGCAGAGATAAGAACAAGGCTTGATGGGCTCCCCTCACTCTAGCTTCAATGAGGCCTCATCTACAATGAGGTACAAAGTGCTAAAGAACACCCAGGTGTGCACCAGCACACACCACACCACACACACACACACACACACACACACACACACACACACACACACAAGGATTCAACTTTCTTATCGGCTGTAAATAACCTAGTTACAACAGGACTTCAAAGATAGTTTAGACAAAAAGTGTAAGCGGTATCAGATTTTAAGTATGGGGTTTACAGCTGTTACCAAAAGTTCCAATGACACTTTATTTCTGTTCGAGGCCTGCCCCTCTTTTATCCGCCTGCCCCAAAACACAGTGCTTGAGATTTATGATCAGTTGCAAAAATCAGAGTTTAGCTGCTGATTTACAGTCTTGGCTAAGGTATTTAACTGTCATCAGAACTAATTATAGCAAGCTTGAGATTACATATTCAAACTCTCCTTTTGGTGAAAGAAATAGAATGTTCTGCTGAAATCAGAAACATCCTGAGGGCTCCTAAACAAGAATGCACTACCAACTTTACTTCTCAAAACCAGTGCAGTAAAAGCTCAAAATTACTGTTCTTCAGTAAGCTATTCTGGCCTCAAGTACTTAGACAATAAATCATGTTACATTAATGCCATACCAATGGCCTAAAACATATTAATCTCACTCAACAGTAACTGACAATCACATTACTAATCTGATTCAAGCATTCTGGAGGTAGTAAATGAACAAGTTGAAGCTTCAGGAACCATAGTTATTACTGATCCACAAAGAACCCTTATTTCAATGTGGCCATGACTATACCCCTTGGGCAACACTGACACTCTAAGAATAATGCTATCATTTTATTGTTCTAATGAATAAAATATCTAAGTTAAATTAAAACTCATCCCAAATAAAACTAATACCAAATAGGAGACCAGCAGATTAAACAAGCAAAAGCACTGTGCCGCTTTCTCACCCAATCCTTCCTTCCTACTTTCTGGCCACAGAAATATATTTTAAAACTTCCTGCAATCCATGTCCACAAGAGGAGGGAGTTGGGAGATGTAACTTTTTTTGCCAACTGAGTCCTCTTCTCTGACCACCCTCCCTCCTGACTGTTCTCCACTCAGTTAAACTCCGCTGGTTCAGAGCACTGCTGCTCTTCCAGAGGATCCAGGCACCTCACAACTAACTATAACTCCAGTTCCAGGGGATATGACACCTTTTTTGGCCTCCATGCATATCAGGCATGCACACAGTACAAGAGACATACATGCAGGCAAAACACCCATACATATAAAATGGAAATAAATGTATCTTAAAAGCAAACACAAACCAGAATGGGCACCAAGAGGTAAAGTGCCACACTGGTGTGGGTGAGGAGGGCTTTGCTGATTAGACTGAGTCAGAGGCTCCACAACCTGACCCTAATATGCCAACAAAAGTTACGAGACCTAGGTGAATACAAGAAAACAGAAAAGTAGCGTGGAGGCCCAAGGAGAATGCATGTTCTGAGGCCTTACATACGAAACTATTCATACTAAGAACTTTCTCAAAGATACTACATCTTATGTGTAGTGGGTGGAGAAAATATTCCTATACTGTTAAGTATACGTTCACTCACTAAGAGTGTGAAGTAGGTTACTATAAGTAAACAGTACTCAGGAACATTTATAAATGGATACCTTTTAAAGGTATGAAGACAAGTAGGTTGGATATCCAATCTCCTACATCTTGCTTTTTGTACCCTGGTTTTTCTTAGTTAAATGGAAAAAAGATTTAACATTTAGACTTTTTTTTTTTTTTTTTTTTTTTTTTTTGAGACAGGGTTTCTTTGTGTAGCCTTGGCTATCCTGAAGTTCACTCTATAGACCAGGCTGTCCTGATCTCACAGAGTTCTACCTGTCTCTGTGCACCAAGACCACCAGGCGACATTTGAACTCTTAAAGAGCAACAAATTATTCACTTATTCTTTATATAAAGAAAATTTACGTATCACCATAAGTTAATGAAATTGTTACTTCTTTAAGTATAAAAATAATGTAATTATGATCTAATTTTTCGCAGTGTCCACATTTAGTCTTGCCAGTTATCAAATTACTTTTCAAAGCCTCTTCCCATTAGGACTGTAAGGACAATGACTTCCCAAGTATTATAGTTCTCTCTTTAGCCTCATTAATTCATTCCATCTGTTAAGGAGTAGTGGGAGAAGAGGTAAATACAAATGAGCTGTTGGACGATCCAAAGTTATGATATCCTGAGTTACAATTATTTGTCTAACACAATCAGACCATTTTCTTTTCAAAGAACAATCGTAATTTAAAGAATAACATGGCTGAGAGATATTTAGAAAGCCATTTTCTAGGCAAAGCTGAATTTAAATCATTCTCCAGATACACTATGTCCACTTTTTACTATAATTATTTCCACTGACATTACACAAAAATTAATCAATTGCTTTTACTATGTGACTACAAAATATTAATTCTACTGCCTCCAAAAAGAATCAATAATTACTCTTATAGCATTAAAGCAATTAAAGTCATTTGTAAAGTCAGTAACAATTGAGAATTTTTCTATTTATGACTAATCCATTATAAACAAAAGCCATTCTGAAAAACTCAAATTTTAGAAACAGTTGCAGTCATGCTAAGAACAGATAAGGAAGTACAAGGACCTCACAGGCTATACTAGGCCAGACAGATGAAACACAAAATTAATTTTAAACTGTAGGCTTATACAAATAAATAAAACCTTATCCTTTTTTCTTGTATATATGCTTAAAATTTCTTACACAAATATAAAAATGTTCATTTCCTTCACAAACTTCTTAGAAAAAAGACCACAAAGAGTTTATAATCAGCTCCCAAGTTTTAGGCTTATCTTTTTCTACCCTTATCAATTTTCTGACATTTTTAACCTAAGCAGAAAAAAATCTTTCTGATAAATGAAGCATGCCAGCCTATCAATAAATGTCCTGAAGAACTCTGCAAGGCTACATATATCCCATGTTGCTTTTAGTTTCCCATCTCTTCTTTGCTTCAAACCTAAAATGAAGAACATAAAAATCTCAATTTATTTCTAAAATAAAATACTCTACTAAAATAACATGTTTAGTAAGTGACCAAAGTGTCTCAAATTTCACAAATACTACAGGCTGAGGAAATGCTGCCAGATTTACAACCTCGTAACTATTCCACTGAGACATAAAACATTAGATAAGTGGATTCGATGAATAAGCAGACTTCCTGAAATTCCTACCATGTAAATAGAATCATGACTTTTTTTTTTTTCAATTTTTAAACATTATTACTACTTTACATGCCTGAGTGTTTTGCCTGCAAGTATGTCTGTTTACCATATGCATGCCTGGTCCCCATAGAAACCAGAAGAGGGCATTGAATCCCCTGGAACTGCACAGTTGTGAGCCACCATGTGTGTGCTTGGCACTGAACCCCAGTCTTCCTGACAGCTAAGCCATCTCTTCCACCTCAGGACAGAAGTCTTAAGTGAACTTACCCCCACGCCAGTTTCTTCTTCTTTCGAGCAGCCTGTGAGTTTTCAGCCTCCTTTTTGGCTTTAACAAATTTATGGCAGGCAATTGCTTTGGCAATTTTTACACCGAGCTAAGAATTATGGAAGAAAAAAGGAAACAAATGTTAAAAGAAATATTCTAGCTAATATAAGAATCATAATAGTACAAAAAAATTGGGAGCACATGGTTCAGGAGCTGTGTCTAAGAAATAAGAAATCCTATGCTTCGTCCCCTTGAACAAAGCATTACAAATACATAGGTATTTCCCTCCACTACTCAAAGATCCTCTACCCTAGTTGCACCATCTCCTGGATGGAAATCCTTCCCAAACTCAGACCCTTTGAGGGTCCACAAAGGTAGTAATGAGGCCCTTCAAGCTATCTCAGCAATTCTGTAGGCTGAACAGGAATTTACCCTGATAAGGCTGCAAACAGACTGACAGAGACATCAACTTTCTTTGCTCTGGGCTAGAATTACAGCAACTCAGTATGGTCACACCAGTTATCTCATGCTGATCAGAAGCTCTGATTGGCAGTTACAGATGGGATTAATGAAACATGGGGAAGCTAATTACTACTTCATAAATGCACTCTGCATGATGGGCAACAGCTTTTAAGTCTCAGAGAGAGAAAAGAATATAAGGGGAGTCAGAAAGTAAAGAAGCTGGACTCCAGGACCTAGCTGTTCCCTGGGCAGCAGCCCTGTTCATGCTTCCCTGACTGCTAACTGCTGGCCCTCCAAGACTCATTTAGCATGAACCCCAATCCAGATGACTTCTTTAGCTCAGCCTGTAAGTTCTTGCTTCTGTACTTCTTTGCCAGGTTGCAAAGTATTTCCCAGGAAGCATCCCCAGAACAGCAATGCCAATACATAATAAAGAGGTTCTTAATATAACTATCCATCCATGTGTATGACTAAGATCCATTAAGAACTGAGGTGAAGTCAGGTGGTATGGTTGTGGGACACACCTGGAATCCAACAAAGGGATGCTGCCCAGTGAAACAAAGCTGGGCTGCAATAATGAACACCAGGCCATTCAGGGCCGCATAGCCAGACTCTGTCTCAGAAACAAAGAAAGCTTTAAATTATCAAAGGCTTTCAATCTTTCAGATGTTTCTGGGCATTTCTATTCCTTCATTCAACTAAACACATATTAGAAGACAGGCAGACTCGTGGACAGGAAACATAGGAAGCCATTCAAATTAGCCTATCAAAACCCGAGTTTCAGAGATTTGCTTGGCTGACAGCCTGTGAAGGCATGGTTGGAAGTGAAGAGCTCATGTGCAAGATGAAGTCTGTAATGCTTGACACATCTCTCAGCTGATCTTGGGCAACACCGCCTCTAGAGCAAGTGGTAATCAAGATCTGTCTGGAATTTACAAAAGTGAGAAAAAGAGACCTGGTTTTTCAGTTCAGGAAACAAACACTCTTGTCTTTTTCTCTCTCAATGGAAGAAAAATAACAATCAAACCAAGGTGCTGAAATGGTTAACAGCAGTAAGGCCACTGAAAGGACCAAGTAGGATCTGAAAATCCACTTGACACAGCAGAGCAAACTCAGCATCTTCTCAAAATCCAAACCAATTCTAGTTGTGCAACTGTGCAAGAACATTTACTCCATAACCTTCATGAAGGCACAGATGCTTGCTTCTGCCAGCCACTGGAGACACAGCACTAAGCCGTATAGGACATCCTTTCACACAATGGATGAGAAAGAAATATGGCTGCCTCAATGCTGGCTTTGTTCTGTTAACTCTCTTCTTTTTCCGGTTCTTTATCACAGAAAAGTTCATCTAAGATAACCTCCCCCTTCCCTGCAAAATGAGTCGAAGAACTAGGCAGGGAGATGGTTCCCTGGGTAAAATACTTGCCATACAAGTGTGAGGACACGAGCTCAAAATCTGCCCCCCCCCCATAAATCCAGGCATGGCAGCAAATGCATCTGTAATTCTGTTCCTATGGGGAATATGGGAGGCAGAGGCAGGAGAATCCCCAGAAGCTTGTAGGGCACAGCAGGGAAGGGCACGGCAGGAAAGGGCAGGTCAGAGAGCCATGACACAAGACATCCTGTCTCAAAAAAGATGCAAAGTGAGGACCCGACATTTAAGATTGTTCTCTCTACACCTGTATCATACATAGTACATAGTTACGTACACACACACACACACACACACACACACACACACACACACACACAGATTAAAAAAAGACTAATCAAGGGGCTGGGTAACACTACATCTCAGAACAGGAAACTCAAAGAAAGTTCTGTGGCATCATTTTTCATTAAGACGGAATTCCCATCCACTGAAAACCTATGTACTTGTCATACATGAAAAAAAATTAAGTTAGAACCTGCTGCTCAGGTTAGTGCAATGGCCAGTGCAGTATCACACAAATCCCTAAATATCAATGATTTCTGTTTCAGTTTAACCTGAAGACAGCAGGGCCCTCATACATCTTGTGGTGCCAGTATCTCCTTATGTGGCAGAACTGGAGGGTTTCTTACTGGCTCTTAAAGTAACACAGACATTGTTTCTGATCAGAGTTAACCACATAGCTGCAGCTAAATGCAAGGGGACTGGGAAGTGTGGGGGTAAAACTGGATACATGGGGAGCACTAAGTTAACCTAAGAAGCTGTCTTCTGTCACAAAAAGCAGCTTGTGACCTAAGTTTGAGATGCACGACAAGATGCCAACATTCACTTGGATGATTTAATCTCTTTCCTGCCTCATTCCCTAAATCTGTATTTCTCTGTTAATTCCATTCTTACACATTACAAACCAAATATAAGAATGATGTATGATACAGTTTACCAACTCCCCCAGGTCAAAGTCCTATTTACCTCTCAGCTACTTTTCATTATATTTAAACTCAGCCTCTACCTTGGATAAGAAACAATATAATGTGAACCATATCTGCTATATACCATTAGCATGAGTGAAAGTTGTTTTCCCAAACTGTTGTAAAATCAAGCTGTAGCTCTGTATTTTTAACTTACTCAAGTTCCTAATCTGAGTTCCCCAGATATAAGACAGACAAGCCAAGGAGCACCTTGGTGTTCCAATGGACTACTCTCCATGCAACCACAGCCAAATAGAAATGCTTCCAGTGTTCCTACAAAGCTAAAAATAAAACCAAATCCAGAACCACCAGCATCATGGCAAAGTTACAGAGACCATTATCAAGACACAGTAGAGACTTTTAGAAATTCTTCACACTGCATAGTAGGCTCCATCCCTTTGTGAACTATGTTAATAAACTACCAGGTTCATAGGTGCACTTTCAGACAATGCTCCTATAAGGGCGTACTATCTACCTACTTTAGACCATGGGCCAGATTAAATGGAATGTTCTTCAACCAATAAACATTAAAACAAGGTTGTTCCATGTACTGTGTTTTTTTTTTTTTACAAAAAAAAAAAAAAAAAAAAAAAAAACATGATTTGTAATGATGAAAATCCATAGTTTTTGACCTTCGAATGCTTAAATTAATGTGTTTTACTATTTCTGTGGAGAAATAAATGCAACAAAGATATCTGGAAATACAAAAGGATAATAAGGCCTTCAATGAAGAGGCAGTTGAGAAGAAATGTATTTCTTCAGTCAAGATGACAAACTTGAGTTTCAGAATATAAAAGAATATTGTGCTGTATTTCTCTATGACAAACAAATAAAGTAGGCAGACAAGAATCACCCTTTCACTTCTATAAAAGAAAAATGCACCTTCCTGCCCAATGTAAACATCCCAAAAGCTTGGTCAATGGCTTTTATATTAAATAAAAAAATAAATAAAAAAACAGTTTGGGGTCATCAGATAACTATAGTAACACAATGTGAGAAGACTTTTTTAATGAATAAAAATACATACAGAATTTCTTGTATGTGTAGCCAAAGTATCAGCATTTTCCATATAGAACATCCAATATTTTGCTGCATTTTAATTAAGGTGTCTAAACATTATCACAAAGAACTGCAAATTGGTCAGAGCATGCGGTAAGGAAAATTAAGCTCTAAAGGCTTTTTATCACCATATTTCAGGAACCAAGGGTGTAAAATGTTCTAATTTGGGATATATTAAAAGCCATAAAAGGTCTTTCAAAAAGATTAATGGTACTTTGCTTGGATTTAAGATAAGGGCTTTAGCTGGTTGGAAAAGCAGGGCCCTGGCTGGACCCTTGAGGCATTCATCTTTACAGCCACTTGGAAGATTTGTAAAAGCGCCTGCACAACCTCAAGCAAATGCACCGCGACATTTTTTTAATTCCTTTCAATTTTACAGGTTCAGTGTGTGTAAATCATATTGGGTCGTAAAATAGATACAATGGCACATCCTTATAAACACAGTGCAGGTTTAAAAAAAAAAAAAAAAACCTTCAAAATCAAGTTAGTACCTCTTGCAAATGTCATAAAGTTTCCTGATAATCACTGGAAGCATCTGATTCCAACAGCTTAATCTAGCACAGCTACAAACTACTTATCCATTTTATAAAATATTTTAGTCATCTCAAAATTACTAGCTTGTAACAGAGTTATGAAGTTTTCCTCTCTTTTGAACACTTTCAAGGCACTTATTTAAAAATACCAATTATCATACTTTAACTTTTTATACAATAATAGGTCTCTATGAAAAATATTTATGCCATTCTCTTTTGTTCTTTAATTAAATGAAAACAGATGTTTTCTGAAGTAAAGCGGAACCATTACTGGAGTACTTAAAGTGTTAAGGTCTTTAATTTTTATATCAGTTTGGTCGACAATTCCTGATTGTCTTTACTCAAGCTCAACATTAATGTCAAGCAAGTTACCTAGGAGACGAAAGAGATCAAAGAGACAAAAAACCCTCCAATGTCTGATTAATCAAGCCTGCAAACAGCTTATTTCTTTTAGCCTGCATGCAAGTATGAAAATGAGATTCTGGGAGCCGAACATTGTGCAGATTTGTTCATTCTTATCAGAACAAAGCCAGCGGCAGCTTATTTCATGGATCATTGGCACTGTCATCAGCGCTACACAGAACGGGTGACAGCTCCTCATTTTGAAGCTTGAACAAAATTAGCAAAAAGTCGGCACAAATTAGCCTCTCATCTTTTTAGTAATATGACATTATTCATTTACTTTTTATCCAATTTTTAATTTTTTCCTTGTCAGCTATCCCTTTCTAGTGTCTCTCGCATGCCATCGTAAAATGCCTTCTGAAAAACAAGCAAAGAAACAGTCAAAGTTGAAATAACACACAAAGTTCAAGAGCGGAAAAACAAGCATTTCCAATGGCCAGTTCTGCTGTGTTTTAAAATTAAGTTTCAAAACTTTGCAATAATTGATTTAAAAAAAAAAACTCAGGATGCCAGTGTATTTCAAGAAAGGATGTAACAAGGCTAATAGGTTTCAGGCAAATCCCAGCTTAAGGTGGTATCTGCCGCAGTAAAGGTTACATTGGTCTTTCCATGGTTACACCTGGGATGCCAGTGTTCTGACGACAGCCCAAGCTATGGCACAGCTCACCATTAACTGAATTTTCAATGAAGTTCTTTTCTTTGTATCATTGGCATCTTGTTTCAATGTCAACTTGAAATGTGTGCATACACAGGCTGACATGTTTGCCTATGTTTGTGTATCACATTAGTGTCTAGACATACAACCAGATACATACTTATACATACCTATAACTCCTGCCAGTTTATTTCAAAGCATAACCAACAAATCCTGATTTAAAACACAGTAGGAAGATAGATGCACATATACACATATACATATGCATTCGATATGATCCATATACTCAACTTTGATTTAATAAATAGTTTACCCAACTCCTGTTTTAATAACTTCAAATTATACATCGATTACAATATTCCAAAGCAGAAGGAAAAGATGTTACACTGTTGAAATTACTCCCGGATATTGACATTTATATTCAAACAACTTATTCCATTCATAAAGGGGAAAAAGGCATTAAAAAATTAACCATAAGCTGTTAGATGTTTTACACAGCCCCCATAAGAAAGACAGTTTTTTGAAAGAACTGTAGTACTGTTTTCAGCAATTTCTTTATCTCTGTTCTTCTAAGTAAGAAAGCCTATTAACAAGCTTTGAACTTAAAATCACATTTACAATAATGTGCCATCAACAGTTTTATAAGCTAATTAGAAAAAGATTAATTAATGACTGGCTGCTAATAAAATGGCAATCATGAAGAAAGAAACCAAGGGTGCTAAGCTTCAACTACCACCAATTAAGAGCTAATTACAAACAAATTATATATGTGTTTTGCTGTGGGCTTTAATTTACTAAAATGGTTTTAATTAAAAGAGAAAACATGCTGATTAATTGAACTGCAGAAAAAATCTACAGTATAAACTGTGCTTTGTCTGTCTCTTTAATTAGACTTGTAACATCTGAAATCTTTTTTAAGGTTAGTTAAAAGCACAGATAAACATAATTAAGACAGCACATAAGGAATGCCATTCGAGGTGAGCACCCAGCTAGACCCCAGAGGTTACAAGAAAGCATCACAATGCAACGAGATTCGAATGAGCACACCTGAAAACCACAGAGAGATGTCCTTTGCTAAATACCAATTCCAATTTTACTTTTCTGAGGCCAACATGCTTTGACTTCGAAGCTACAGGGTTTTTATGGGAAGAAAATGTCTTTAAACTAGATGTGAAGGAATTCATCCACGTTCTCTCACAGGGTCAGACAGGCTTACTCTACACACTGTGCTAAGTTCTACATGTAACAACTGAGTTACTTGTTAGAGTTAAGGAGAATAAGGCTTTTAAAAATTAAAACTACCATGTCAAAGCCCCTACAACTATGTGCTGACAAGAGGTTAACAGGGAAAAACGTCTGAATTAAAAGGCAGAGAGATGACCAAAGTTAATGAAAAGGAGTCAGTTTTGGATGATCCTCAGCAGACACACACTGCCAAGGAGAGAGCTCCCATCTCCTCTAGGAACTGGTGCAGCTGCCTAGTAGCAACAGCCCCTTACCTGAGAGGGCTTTTCCTCCCCAATGCCCTATCCTTTCCTACTGCCAATCCACCAGCGAAATATACCAAAAAGAAATAGTGCTAAACTGTAGTTACTACTAGAAAGAGAAGTCAATCAAAAAAACATCAAGACTGGAAGGCAGAATAGTATTAAAAGACAAAATATATTTTCCAGAGTCTGCAGATATCCACACAAAATGACTGTAAGTAAAACCTACCATCTGTTTTTAGAGAAAATTCATGGTTGACAGCATTTGTCACTGCTAACTGCAATATATCCTTTCCATAAACATAAAATATTGGTTGGAATAAAGATATGACATTTACTCTTAATATATCTATGTATTATATATACTTTATTCCAACCAATATTTTATTTATTATTCTTAGTGTGGGTATATATATGTATGTAGAAAATCTGTACTATATTTTTACTGCTTTTAGCCACTCTTCAGATGCCAGAAGAAATCACAATATTTCCAACTATAGAAAGAATCTGTCCTTCTTCAGCAGGGCTAGATGTTCCAGCAATGTATCTTTATAATGGTTAATTGGAATATACTGCTCAGCATTGTATCTGAGCAGTTTTAACACATAAGCTTGGTTTCAGGATATTTCTTCCCAAAAGAGTATTCATGAAAATAGGAAGAGGGCTATTTTGCCCTGACACTGGACAGGTGGAAATGAAGTCCATCTGAGGAATACATGTAGTTAAAGGAGGGGTGACTCCTTTGAGGGTGGGAACATATTGTTTTGCAACCAACTGAAGTTGGTTTTTATCTCCACAGAAAGATGCTTAGAGAAAAGTCCTTTTTACAAAATGTAACAGTTGCTCCAACTGCTGCCCACTAAATTAAATTCAGGCTTTAGAGCTGAATTTCAAAGTATTTGTTTCCACAGGTCTCTTTAAACTGAAGTGTGCTTTATAAAGATAATGAGTCAGAAAAGTCAGCAGCTAACGATGAAGGGTGAAAGATGAGCAGAATGCCCTGCCAGTCAGAGGTCAGTTCGGACACACATGCCCCAAACAAGAGTTTAAAGAAAGAAACATTTCTTTCAAGTTGGCACAGTTTCATCGGTGTAACCCCAGTCCAAGTCTGTGTGTCCATTTCTCCTTAGAAACTGCTAAAGCACTGAATGGTCAGAGGGCAGAGGGCACTCTCAAAGCAGAGTGTAGCTGCACAGCAAACTAAAGCCACCCCTTCCCCCAAACCAGATTCCACACAACTCAGTCACCACAAATTTGAGGGACACGTTTCTGGGAAATTATGAGGTTGCTGCGTCACAATGAGAGCACACCAACAGCCCAATTTTGACATACTCCCCTTAAGGACTGTTTTCTAGGTCTATTCACAGACGTGGTTCTACTTTTAACTTCTTTTTTCTCAAAATTGATGCTGCCCTACTCGCTTCACAGGCTTTTAAATGTTAAACATCAAAATGAACTTCACCTAAGGCTGGAAAGGGCTTTAAGAACTCTGGGGTCTGTGCTTCTGAGCAAAGGCTTTATCAGCAGGTCCCAGTCACTGCTTCTTGAGAAAAGCAAACGGTGCTGTTATTAAAAACCAATCTACCTGAATTTCAAAAGGACACCTACCATGCATATATACACTCTATTCATAAAAGGTTTCTGCCCCAAACTCATACTTCTCTAAAATCCCATCTCATCATCACAGTGACTGGCACTAAGGGGTGAATATGAGAATCTAAAGTTTGCATCATTCCCCGCCAAAGCTCCTCACAGGTGCTCAAAAGGTGGGCACAGCACTGGTGTCTTCCCTAGTCTACGTCAGGACAGCAAACATGACCCAGCTGTCCTTTCAGTTATCCAGGAGATAAATTACTGGCTTTTCTTTTAATCAGAATTCATTAAACTCACAATAAGTCATCTGAATTTACCAGAACACAGCTTAAATATATATCAAAGTAAAAAGACAATTGAGAAAAATGTTATTCTCACATGTGCTAAAAACAGTATTTCCAAAGCAATTTCATTTGTCATGGAGTATGTCAGAAAAAACTCCTAGTCAGCATTATAAAATTACAACTTCTAAAACAGCAAGATGAGAAAACACCAAACTACAATACCAGTATCTTCAAAGAAATCCCTATTTCTAGCCGGGCAAGGTAGCACACACCTTTAATCCCAACACTTGGGAGGCAGAGGCAGGCAGATCTTTTTGAGTTCAAGACCAGCCTGGTCTACAAAGCAAGTTCCAGGACAGCCAGGGCTGTTACACAGAGAAACTCTATCTCGGGGTGGGGGGTGGGGGGTGGGGAATCCCTATTTCTAAAAATGTCTAAAACACTAGAGGTATAGCTCCAGACAACTTTTCAGGCAGTCAAACATGTACATAGCAAGGCAGCTCACCAAGGTGAGGGTGGAATTAATAAAACAAAGCTGACACAGAATATACATGGAACTCCTTCCCAACCTATCACACCATTTGGGATATTATCCAGGTTCATGAGATTTAATATGGATTCAGAAAACAATATATAATCTAACTCCTCACACTTAAAAATCTATAAACTAATTCCTCACACTTAAAAACTAAATTTTAATCTTGGTATGCCATGTAAGAAAAGTACTCTCAAGTGGAACTGGAGGGATGGCTCAAAGTTAAGAGCACTTGCTGCTCATACAGAGGACTAGAATTCAGTTCCCAGCACCCACATCAGGCAGCTTACAACTACTTTTAACTCCAGCTCCAGGAGATCTGACACCTCTTCTGGCTTCCTTGGGCACCTACACTCATACATGAACAAGTGAACACACACACTCACAATTAAAATTAAAACGAGATCTTTTTTAAAAGTAAAGTCAAACATTGCTTTAAAGATCTAAAGTCATCTGGCAATCACAATAATAACGTCCCTACACAAGAAAAGAACCAGCAACAGATGCTGAAACAGATGAAAGTACAACAAGGAAAGATGTAAAGCCTTAAACTATCTCTCCATAAAGTATTTATTCATCACAAAGGAGAAAACAGTAGTTGTACAGTGCAGAAACTCAGCGGTATCACCCTCATCAAAGTAAAACCATCAAAAAGTGGCACAAAGAGATAGATAGCATGTGCCTCTGCAGAGCCTGAGAAGGCCCCAAGGTCACTGCTGTGACTCATCATGGGGAAATGCTAGACAAAACAAAATTGAGGGGTGTGTGTTACTTGGCTTCTCCTCAAAAACAAGGTCTTGAAAAAATAAGGACAGAGCAGCCATTCTAGATCAAAGGAATATTGCAACAGAATGCAGTGTTAGAGAATAGGAAATGCCTTTGCTAGTATGGACATTAATGCAAATTTAAATAAAGTTACAAATTTTGTAGGTTTCTCTTAAAAATTGAAATGTCTTTATGTGCACACCCATATCACTTCTCCCCTTCTACGTTGATGCTATCCAACTCAGGTTCCCGACTGAGCCAACTTGTTGGCACATTTTTTTTTCTTATTAACATCTTTATATGTGTGTATGTATGGTGTGGGTATGGGGTCATTCAGTGTGTGACGATGAGAAGACAAATTACAAAGTTAGTTCTCTCCTCTCACCTTCACATAGATTCCTGTGACGAAGCTCTGGCTGCTACGCTTGTATAGTAAGCACCATTTCCCACCAAGTCATCTTTCTGGCCTCAAATTGCACAACTTCCTTAATAGCAAACAAAATAATTAACTCTGCTAAAAGGAACTCAGAACCTGCAATAAAACAGATGCTTCTCTGCAAAATTCCCTGGTTTCAGGTAGAAGAGGTCATCTTCTTATCTGTCTTATCTTTTCCTTAACAAGACAAAAAGTTAGAGACAACTGACTGATGGAAGGGGTCTGCTGTGGCAGCTACCTTTGTAGTTGGAAGAGGTCACAGTACACAATGCTTGGATCCTCCAAAAACAGGATGAAATTAAAAAGGCAAGAGAGCACAAGTTTGAGTCCTGTAATCCTGAAGAGTGCAATGAAGACAGACGTAGCATTTCTAAAAATCAGCAAGCAATCACAAACTATAGTCCTGCTGGTTTTTCTTAAGTTGTGTCTTGGGCTTTACTACAAACTACCAGCAAACCCAGACCAGCAACCCAAACCAATACGAAACAGCCCTGGAATCTTTCAAGCCATTCGAGAGACACCTGGTCAACAACTAGCACAGGGTGAGATACTTCCTCAGTAGAGAGACAGTTAAGCTCCAGCTCCCTCAAAGGTTTCATTCCTGATCCACAGTAGGCTGCCACTAGCTTCTACACCCAATTTAGGAAAGGTGTAGCCTACTGACTGACTATTAGTTCCCTGTGTGCTTTCTCGAAAGCCTCCCTAGATCCTACTGTTCCCTAGTCCCACCCTGATGTCCTCCTCTATCTGAATCCTTAGAGCTGTGGCAGACCAAGCCCACAAGCACTGATCCTCCCCACCATTTCCTCATGTTTCTATGGCCACCCTGTCAAAATCTGCAGATGACATTCACTAAGTGGTATAATCTTGTTATCTCAGCAGTTAACTATACTTTTAAGAAACTAAGTCACTACTTACAACTGCACACCTATGGCTGTGTTCCAAGGACCATACTACCACCACTTACCCCCCCCCCTCACACACACACACATTTGTTGAGTGAAAGCACAGATTGACATATAGGGATCTTACTCATACTGAAGAAGCCATAGATAACCAACAGTTAACAGGAAATCCTCCTGAACTTGGGGCGCAATTTAATACACCTTCAAGTTCATTTTATTAAATGAACTTTATCTTTACCCTTCAAAATTGTGATAAAATACTATTATATCCAACAAGAGCTACATTTAATCAAAATATGACACTTTTGTTTTTTTATAAAGTAGAGCAATTGTCAAACTGTAGGCATATGAAGCATTAGAAGATGGGAAGAGTAGAATACTTTATAAGAAAAAAGCAAATACAAGTATATTTCAGCAAGGTAACCGTGTCAAAGCTTTGATAGCATCCTCACAAATTAAAAACATACCAAATGTCCGACATGCATTTATTTTTTTTCTTAAATGATGTAGCAATTCTATTTCTGGGTATATACACAAGGAAGTTCAAACAGGGATTCAAACAGATGCTGGTATACTCATGTTTACAGTAGCAAGTCTATGTCAAACTGTGGAGTACTGTCTTCCAGCAATTAAATGTACAAACAATGGCACAAATGAGACAGAGTATCAATCAGTCTTGAAATGGAAGAAAATTCTGACACACACTACAACACAATGATCTCTAAACCTGTTATGCCAGTATGAAGCATCTACAGAAACTGAATGCAGAGGCAAAGGTATGCTGTCAAAGCAGAGTAAAGAGGAAACCGCAGAGTAACAATTTAAGTTGTAGAGTTTCGGTTTTGCAAAAAATTCTGGAGATGAGTAGTGGGAAACTCTGCACAACAGTGTGAGTGTGTTCAATGCAACTCAGTTACACACTCAAATGGCTACAAGCATAAATTCTACTGTACTTTACCACAATAGAGCAATTCACAAAACGTGAAGAGTTTGTTTTGTTTGAAATAGGGTCTCACCCTGTAACCTAGGGTGGCTTTGAAGTCATAGTAATCTTTTTGCCTCAGCTTCCCAAGTACTTGGATTACAAGCATGCACCACCATACCCAGTTTAAAACATCAACTTATTTTTTGGTTTTTCAAAGCCACATAACTCTCATTCATGCTATTTCTAGCCAATGCCCTTAATACCCACAGCTCTATAATTTCTTTTATATTAGCCACTAATACACATGTATAAACATTATACACAGAAATATTTGATGTGACCAATTCTTTTTAAAGACTTAAAAAAAAAGTCAATTTTGAAATTCTTAAGTGTCTTAGGTGATTTTGGAATCATCAGCCTTCAGCCTTTCATTTGAATTTGTTTACTCCATACACCAAAATCCAAAAGATTTTTAAGGCCCACAGACAAAAATTCACACACACAAAAAATTTACAATAAAAAGAAAAAATGATTTTTTTTTTTTTTAAGACAACGGATATGGAAGAATGCAACAGTATTTCCACAGAATAATTGATGGAAATAGAACTTTCTAATTTCAGACTGGGAAAAAGAAAAAAACAAAACAAAAAGCTTGCAAGTGAGTTAGAACTCTAGAAAGGGCCAGCAATTTTCATGAATGAACTCTGATGCATTTTATGTAACTAAACACCAAGGAGTATTACAGGTTAAGACTATAGGGAATTGGGTACTAAAAATAAAAACTAGAATACGGATTTTCATGTTTTTAGTCTATAAAGAGAAAGGAACTATAGAACAGGAAAATATATCAACTATGAGTGATAGGTGTACAGGAACCCCACCTCCAAGGGTGAGTCAGAAGTATCTTGTGACCTGCAGTTGGATATTAAATGTATCTATTTAATTTTACACTGCAAACTATGGGAGAATTAGCTGAAAACCTGTAGGACTGAGCAATATGTACAGAATCTACAATAAAAGACTGTAAACAAGGACTAAGAAAAGGCTGCAAAGTGTGACTGCAGAACACACAGATGTCCTCGTGAGGAAACTAAGGCAGACAAAAAGGAAAAATGAAGGCACCCTTCTAATCATACCTGAAGAGCAACACCAACCTCAAACAAAATAAAGAAAGAGAAAAGAAAAAAAATAAACAACAACAACAAAAAAACCTGCTGAAGCCAGGTAAAACTAGGGTCAAATATCAATTATGCATAATATTCAGCCTAAGTTTTAGGCCAGAATAAATTTAAAGCATTAAAGTCAGCACAAAACCTATCATTTCAAAATAAACAGTAGAAAGGGAGAGAAAAATAAGGGCAAAAAGAAAATCAGAATCAGTCTCACTTACCTCTCGAGTAGCTAGCTGGTTGCTGAGCTCTTCAGCCTTCTCAACATCCCACTCCTCCACAGCCTGGTCTATCCTCTTTTCAAGGCCTGACTAGAAAGAAAGAAAAAAACAAGACAAAACAAATTATTGGCAAGACAGAAAGTCAATCACTTGCTAATTAAGACTATGTCACAGGACTATAGCAAATACGACATCCATTCAGTCCTCTCAATAATCCTATAAAAGTTTACATCAATTCCTATTTATCGATAAGACACTTCCTAAACTTTCTTAGCCTCTTTAGCAGTGCTTTATTTCCTAATCTCTGGCTACAAGTGCCATCTTACTAATGTTCCTAGTGCCTCTGACATACCTTAAAAAAATAAAACAACAGCAACAAAAAACCTTTCCCATCTTTTCAGGTTCCCATCAGATATTACCCTCTCTAGTACCCTACCTTCTGACTGTGCCACCTTTTCTTATATCCCACACCAGATTTCTCTCCTGTCTGCATCACTAGACTTCATGTCTCCCTGTAGCACTTGTTCTTCTAACACACTGTTTTTCTCCTTTCTTGGGTACTATGCTCAATAAAGGCAAACTCTTATGTACAGTCACTGGCTTGGAGTATCCCAAAATCCCACCCAGTTCCTTCCACACAGGAGGAATTCACTCAGTCTATACAACTGCATTGAAAGTTTCAGTGCAATAATCCATAATAATAATTAAGACTGAAGGAACCCAAGTACACTGGCAGCCCCTGATAAGAATTCCACAATAGTAACACTGAGGTAATGATGCCCTTCCAGTCAAAAGGGGGAACATACTGTCATGATTATTTATACAAATTTATCTGCAACAAATAAAAAATGTATTTCTTGGGGCTCAGCAGTTAGAACACTGCTGCACTTCCAAGGGACCCAAGATCAGATCTCAGCACCAACAATGGACTCCTCACAACCACCTGGAACTCCAGTTCCAGAGAATTTGACACTTCTTCTGGCTCTGTATTTCTCCGGGGCTCAAGAGTATCTTTATCTTGAGCTCCCAGAGCAATACAATTAGAAGTTTATAGATTCTCCATTTAGAACTTCATATTTCATCTATAATGGAAATGAAGTTATTTTTTTACAAAATGCTAACACAATAGTCTTTACTCCCTTTGCAGAACAGAGATTTCCTCAAATGCCTCTGAGACAGATGAAGTAAACATTAAAACCAAATTCAATTTTCTTATATCACAAAGTATGAAGTAGCCAGATACCTCAATTCAGTATTTACACAAGCAATCACCTAGACCAGCTTCACTTGTTCCCCTTAGTAACCTGTCCACTAATCCTCTCTTAAGACATGTATGTTATACACAGCAGCTGTGCTCCCTTCCAATTATCAAGGCTCCTTGAGATTTTAAAGACCTGGGTGTTGCCTTCCTGTATACAGTGCCCAGAGTAACCCATAGATCCTCAAACCTGGGTAAGTCCACACAATGAACCATTCTACTGAATCAACTTATTAATGTCCCCCTGGTGCATAGAGCTATAGCTCAGCACTAATGTCACAAAGGGAAGGGAAAACTCCCCTATCCCAGAAACTCCTATGAACTGCTAAGCTTAAATAAAGGTAAAGTTTCACTTTAAAATTAAATCAGAATGGGGGTATCTCTAAGTAATATTGCCTAGAGTACAGGAAATCCTAGGTTTGATTTCTAGCACTGCATCAAATCTGGTGTAGAGGTAACACACACTTGTAATCCCAGCATTTGGGAGGTGGATACAGGAGGATCAGAAGTTCAAGGTCCTTGAAGGTCCTGATGATGCACGCCTTTAATCCCAGCAAAGGGAGGCGAGGTGAGCATAGCTCTGTGAGTTAAAGCCAGCCTGGTCTACACAGTGAGTTTGTTTTCTTTTCTTTTTTAAATATAATACTTTTGTCTTTTTCTTCTTTTCTTTTTTCAGTTTTGTTTTGAGACAGGGTCTCACACTGTACCCCAGGATGGCTGGGAACTTCTGGCACTCTTCATGCCTCAACCTCCACAGTACTGAGTTTATAGGCTTAATCTATGTAAGATGCCTAGCTCTGAAAATTTTTTATTCTATTTTGTATTTAATAAGGACATATTAGCATCCTGCTATGGGATGCCTTTCTGTATGCTGTAAATACATGTTGTTCCCACTGGTTAATAAATAAAGCTGCACTGGGCTATGGCAGGGCAGGATGGAACCAGGAGGGAAATCCAAATGAGATAGAGAAGAAAGGCAGAGTGAGGGCAAACGCTCCAAGTAGCCACCAGGAGAAGCAAGATATGAGAGAACAGTTAATTGTTTGGGAGGAGTCTGTTGGAAGATCCACCTGGGCTCCCTTCCCCTATCTCTTTCCCTAAACCCACCCCTTCAAAGCCCGCCAAACACAGCTCCTCCCCCAGAGAGGCTCAGGATGACTCGCACAGGGGATACATAAGCAGCATCCCAGAAAACAGACTTGTGGTTCTTCCAGTCTCACGTCTCTGTCTCCGAGGCCGGGAATCGCCTGGGGAGCACTTTACCCATTAAACCTGGGCTTTCCAATTTGGTCTGATTCAGTTTGTTGCAATGGCAGAGAGGCCTTCAGGAGGCCAAAAACTATCAGTAATGCCACGCACAAAGTCACATGGCAAAACATAGATTAATAAGATGGGTTGAATTAAGTTGTAAGAGCCAGTCAGTTGTAAGCCTGAGCAATAGGCCAAACAGTTTATAATTAATATAAGCCTCTGTGTGATTATTTGGGACTGAATGGCTATGGGACCAGGCGGGGCAGAAACTTCTGTCTAGAGCATTCCAAATACATTCAAAATTCTTGTATTATAAACACTCCCATCACCATAAGAAGACAAGTTCACAAGATTCTGCCGAGAACACTGGTGAAAAAGTAAAATGAAGTAGAACTTCCACTTAGGAACTGAGCAATCTGGGGAGGGTCTCTACACTTGTATGGCTGTAGTTCTCTCATTGAAGTCAAGTAAATATAAAGCTATGCTCTCTACAAAGTGATGATTAGGGTCAAGAAAACAATTACGAACTATCTAGCCAATATTTACAATACAGTAACCACCTAGTAGTGATTAACTGTTTCTCTTATCTCTAACTAATATCAGATGACTTTCAGGTGAGGTTACGGACTTCACCATACTTCTTTGGGGGCTTAGATCCAAGCATCAAGAATTTAACTCTGAGCCAGTAAATTGTCTCATCAAACAAGATTTAAGTATCCAAGCTTTTTAAGATTTTCAGGAAGGTCCCAAAGTAGCTTCTGATTTACACAGGATCTTCCACATCAGAGCAGCAGGAGCTGCAGGCTACTCTTGATAGCTACAGTGCTAACCCTCTCAATGCACTCAAGGCAGCCAGATTTTGATGTGATCTATATACTGAAGTTCCATATAAAGGTCTAGATAGAAAAAGTACTCTACCACAAAAAAAGAACAAGTTTGAAAAAGCCTATTACAACAGCAATTGAACAACTTTATGAAAAACTTTAAACAAACATCAAAGACAGTAATTCTAAAAAGTAATAAAAGTATCCATAGTTTTCATGTCAGAAGTATCCATTTGACACACTCAGGACTACTTCAATAATGACTGCTACCTAATAAAACTGAGTCAACTATGGAATACTTAAGACATTTATAGTGAAATGAAGGAGCAAAATTTATTCTATAGAAATTCCCACATAGATTTAAAATACTTACGTTATGATTACAGAATTATTAATAAGCCCCATTAACTGCTGCCAGAAATACAACTATAGCTGCATTTAATACAAAGAACACCTTAAAACACTGTTGGATATTAGGAAGACTATATTTAAAAAAAAAAAATACAAGCCTCTCTGCACTGTCTGGCAGACAGGTGACAGCAGTGTTATAATACACATTCTGGGCTGAGCAACAGTTTGTTTGGCAGGACTCCAAAGTGGGGTGTATGATAGACATGAGATTAAGAAGTTTTGTTTTGCTTTACTGTTCTTAAGGGTTGAGTGAAAAAGACTTTCTGATATTGAAACAGATCAGCCTCTGCTCCAGAGAATAAAATGCTAGACTGGAAATCCATATTTGTTCACACTGCACCATGTGTCTGCATAGTGCTACCAGATTCCTAACTATCTGTTGGACTTACAGTTTCTTGTAGCTTTTATCGTGGTGTTTCCAATGTGGACATTTTGCTTTTGCTTTTTTAAGTTTATTTACTTTGCTGGACTCACAGTAAAGACCGCAACAGGACAGCAAAAGAAGCATCATGTAAAAACCATGATCCCAACCAGAACTACTGGCATGCAATTACACGCAACTCCCAAGAGAAGCTGAAGTAATTCAGCTTCACTAAATCCTTCCTTTCCTTTCATGCTTGCATTTATTTGTAGAATATTAAGTGTCGGCACAACATGAGCCTGGCCAACAACAGTTTCCTTGATTAGAAGACCCGTAACTTTCCTCGTCGGGCGTCATTTATGCAGAGGAATAGCTGCAGAAAAAGAGCCCAAACTTACAAAATGGATGCACATTAGTCAGACCCACAGCAATTTCTCTTCAACAGAGTTCACACTTTTAACTGCTATTTCGACTTTTCTGGAATGCATGTAACATAATGGTAAGACAAGGTGCTAGGTCCTAAGATGGAGTTCTTCGAATAAAACTATGAAGAATCCTTCTACCTCTAGAGGAGCTAGTCCCATCTATCCAATACTCAGACTGTACAACTTCAAACACTAGCGTAACGACAGGATTCCAGTAGGTTGCAAAAAAAATTATTCTCTAAATCTCTGCTTTTTGGAATGTTTACAAAGTTCATTTCATGACTTTAATGTCTCTTATAATTAGATACTCTGAAGTCAATACTGTTATGAGAAAAGATAGTAAATATTGCAAATAACTGAAAATCAAAGGCCATTTAACTCAAATGTTTAAAAAAAGAGTTGAACAAATACTTAATTATTCATGTCCTGAAGGATCTAGTCCAGTGGTTCTCAACCTTCCTAGTGCTACAACCCTTTAATACAGTTCTTCTAGTTGTAGTGACCCCAAACCATAAAATTATTTTCATTGCTACTTCATAACTGCAATTTTGCTACTGTTACGAACTGTAATGTAAATATCTGTGTTTTCTGATGGTGTTAGGTGACCCCTATGAAATGGTCATTCGACTCCCAGGTTAAGAACCAGTCGTCTAGTCAGTGGCTGGGACTCCAAAACAGGTCTACCAGATGGCCCATGGCTCAGGACAGTCAATAAGGTCTTCCTCCCTGCTTCAGAACAGATTTGGCAGTCAAGAGCAGCCTAAGTCAAAGTCACATGACCTACTCCCAACACACAAGAATCACAAGGGTCAAGATTATGACAAAAACATGTTCAGATATCCACTACCTTCCATAATGCGCCCAGGGAACATCAGCCTGATGTCTTAAGACTCAGATGGCACTTGCAACTCTACCACTGGGCTTTGTGGGAAATGTATTATTTCTGCATCTGCTTAAACGTTATTGCTCAGCAGTAGGTGCAGAAAATGCACCCAGGGCCAAGTACCTGGTTTTATAGGGACTATTTTAGAATTAATAATTCTTTGCAAAACTGAAGAGAAAAAGATACATGAAGTATGTTATGACTATAATCCCAGTCACAGGTTGAATCAATAGAATCACTTGATTGAGATAAGGAGTTCAATAGCAGCCTAGGCAATATAACCAGACCTCATCTCAAACAGAACAAAACTACAAACACATCACATACAAAATTGGTTGCAATAGGCCCTTAATTTACATTTCCTCAGTGAGATATCACCACCTAATTATGAATTTAATATGAGATGTTTTTCACAAGAAATACCAACCAGTCAGAAAACAGCAAAGGCCTTTTTAGGTATACTGAGCAGTCCTCAGCAGTGACCCATGTAAAGTGTATCTCTTTAAAGCAAGCACAGGATACAAAGGTCCCACTAGGCCCCATAGGTCTCTAACCTACCATGGAACACAGATTCACATGCTCTTAGACCCCAGCAACACCACTCTCCACCCCCACCATGAATATGTGCACTATTCCTTCAAGGCCTTTTCTAATTCCTAAAAAGTAACAACTACAATTACATACCTCAAGTTGCATACTCTGAGCCCCCACCTCATATTATAGCAATTATTTACTCTTTTCTTGTGTTCTGATTAACACATGTCCCAAACTGAATTCTGAATAGGTTCTACTCTCAATCTTTTATTTCCCTAACTTTTCTCAACTTTCTAACTCACTTGAGGAAAAACCTGACAAATGATGCAAAGGCAAATACTATCAATTCTATTTTCACATTAAAACCTCAAGGCACCCACACTTTTCTCCATCTTCATCAACACCGCTGACATTCAACGGACCATTATCTTGTGCCGAATCTGCCGTTTTCTCATTTACTTTTGCTACATCACCATCTATTCTCCATCTAACAGTCAGGGAATCTTTAAAACTTAGGTTAGATCATGTCACTAGATTATGTCACTCTCTTAAAAGTGCACTGTAAATAAGGTCCATTTCCTAGCAGCGCTGAGGTCCCCCCAGTTTTGGCAGCTCTGTAAGTTATCTTGAGTCTGAGCTACCCTCTTCCTCACTGACTTCCAGCCAGTCTAACCTTCTCGCTAAAAACAAACAGGTCTCCCATTAACCCCTCCTTTAGGGTCTTCACTTATGTTTCAGTAGCCTCCGAGTGACTATTGTTTATGTAAACAGCCTTCACCACCCTTCAGGTGCTGGGGGATGTCTTTCTGTATGCTCTGAATATGTGTTGCTCTGATTGGTTGATAAATAACGCTGCACTGGCCTATGGCAAAGCAGCTTAGAGGCAGGCGGGAAATCCAAGCAGATACACAGAGAGAAGAAAGGAGAGGCAGGAGAGACATCAACCACCACCCGTGGAGAAGCAAGATGCCAGCAGACCAGTAATGCCATGGCCATGTGGCAACTTATAGATTAATAGAAATGGGTTAAGTTTTAAGAGCTAGCTAGCAAGAAGCCTGCCACAGGCCATACAATTGGTAACTAATATAAGCCTCTGAATGATCATTTTATAAACGGCTGCGTGACAGTGGGGGCCAGAGAAACTTTCCGGCTACATTTCAGGTCTCAGTGAGACAGCCTCTTACAAGGCAAAAAGAGTGAGGCCCTCACAATAATACTTTCACAACTTACTCTTCTGATGAGTTTTAAACTAGCAAGATATTTTGTTTCTAATTATATAAATTAATGAACTAGTATCTTAGGCAAGACTAGTCACAAATATGTCCTGCTAGCTAATATATGATGGATTAATACATATATAATAAGATGGTTCTTACCTTCTCAACTTTTTTCTGTTTAACTGGGGGTTCAAATCTATCATTGGCTCCAAAATACTGAGTAAGTTCCTTCCATTGTGTTTCACTTGAGGACTGCTCACTGCAAGAAGATAAATTAAGTCTATGTACACAAATTATGACTCTTTTAATTTTGACTGTTTTTAACTAGTTGCAATAATTACACTTCAATGACTACTTCTCATGTCTGATCATTATCAAGGTAAGTAGTGCAGTAATCTAGAAAGTTCCACAAAACTGCTAAATAGTAACTATTTTAAATTCCACCTACCTGTGAGATTCTTTTTCATTCTTCAATTTGCCTAAAAGGAATTTAGAATACTTAATTTTCAGCTATTATTTCAAAATCATGTTTTAAGAAATTAACTCAATTAGTCCATTTAGAGTTAGTACAACTAACAACCTAAGTTAAAAAATAAACACCTTTTTTGGAGCGTTTTCTTTTTTTCTGTCTGAATCTTGACGTTGAATTTTTCTGTTCAGAATGTTTTTTATGCAATTCTTGAAATTTCTATGTAAAAAGAAAAAAAGCATGTGTGTGTGTGTGTGCTGGAGATAAACATACATTTTAACAACAAACAGATATGTTAAGTAAACTCCTTATGCTCTGCCATTTCTAAAGCTCTTGAGATACTCCAGTCCTCACAACTCTCAGCTGAACTGGGATATTCATTGGTTTTGATATAAGCTGTTTGATAACAGAGAATGAACTCATTGATCATGGCAGGTAAAGTAGAGCAGATAATCCTATGAAGTTTTTCTTTTTATTTATGTAAAACAAAACGAGAATCAAAGCATCCACATGGCTAATAAGAACAGTGAAAATATTATGAGCCCCCTCTGCTGTCTGCTATATCCCAACATATCCTGCCCACAGCACAAATACAGAGAAAACATGCACATGCACATGCACATGCACACTTTCCTAACATCACAGAGGAAACCTACATTCCACATGTTTAAGGGAATCCCAGAAGGACATTGTTCATATGCATTTGCATCAGCCTCTGTCTCAGCTTTTGGCTCGCCTGCTGGGAAATCTGGCATCTTGGGCTTCCTACTGTTGTCAGTCTTTCCATCTTCCTGCAAATTAAGTTCCGTAAGCCCTGGATTCTCTGGTGTGGCTTCCTCTTCAGAATCTGACTCAACATCACTTTCATTTAGCCCAGGAGGCAACAGCCCACTCCACATCTTTTCTTCTACAAGGAAAAAGGGAAAGATGAATTCAAACTCAAATAGCAGCCACAGAAACTATTTTAAAACCACTAACAAGAGCTCCCAGGAGACCAATATGTCTACCAATGCAATTTAATTTAAAATCTAAAATGAGATGAACCCTCCATATAAAATAGCTAAAATAAGTTGTGTTAAGTTGAAAAAAAAAAAGTTTAAAAGTAATTTAACAGTTTAAGTATGTTACAACACACATCTCCAGATAAAACAGAATATGAATTCTCTAAAGTATGGATTATTCTGCCTACATGAAACATTGATCATGGCAGGCAAAGTAGAGCAGATAATCCTATGAAGTTTTTCTTTTAGAATGTCTTTTAGAATTAGTGTAATCATTAGTAAAGCACCCATGGCCAAACACAACAATATACTCTGTAGGAATTTAAAACAACGTATTTTTTTTAAATTTTATTTTGTTTTGTTGTTCTTATTAAGACAGGACCTTACTCTGGAGCCCAGGCTGGCCCTGAACTCATGAAGATCCTCCTGCTTCAGCCTCCTAAGTGCTGCGATTGTACGCACGAAACATCATAGCCAGTTTAAGGCTTAAAATAACATGCTTCACATTGTACCCATTAAAGGATGAAATAAAGGTGGGCGGATGCATCATCTAATGAAGCACATATAACTTTCAAAAGCCTTATTGTCTAAGAGTAGGTTAACAGTTTAAAAAAAAAAAAAAAAAACTTTAAGCTGTATACATATGTTTTAAAGGTTATAGTAGTATGGGCAGCAAGATGGCTCAGCAAGTTAAAGGCATTTGCCACCAAACCTGATGACCTGAGTTCCATCCATACATGGTAGGTGAAAAACAACTCTTGTAAAATGTCCTCTGACCTCTCTCCACCTGTGTGTATGCAAACATACACACTTATTTATTTTGTATACACAAAATAAGTATATACAAAATAAATAAGTGTTTTAAAAAAACAGTAAATAAAAAGTATGGTAGGTAGGAAATATATCCTAGCTTTAAATTTTATATTGTTTGCTAAAATAAACCAAATGAAATATAATTCCAAAACTTAACAAGCATACAGTTTTCATGAATGACAATACTATGTATTTGGGAAACAAAAAGTTCAGAACAGTATTCAACAATATCTGTATAGCTCACTGGTATAAGCACTAAGTTTCATGAAAATGTCTTTTAGAATTAGTGTAATCATTTCATTTGATTTCCATAGTACAAACTATTTTTTCATACAAATGAACCAAAAACAGTTACATCTCTCAAGATTCATTATCAGTAAGAAGGAACAAAAGAACAGAAAGCCGTCTTGCTGGGTCTCCTGGCCTATTTTGCAATTAATCTAGCAGGAAAACCAACCCCATTCTCTTCAGGTCATGGGTATCAAGGATCTCTGCATTACTCTGAATTATATATTTCTGCTTTCTTTTAAGAATCCTCTCTCAGATTTAAAGAAACAGGGTTTATTTTTGTGTTTTTAGGCCAGGTTTACCAGTACTTGATTTTCTGAAACATTCTCTTGGCTTTTTAAAAGGACCATGACGAATGGACTCCTGACTCCAGTTCCACTAGAGGCAGAAGGAACTCACTCAACAACTGTGACCCTTAGTTTCTTTATCTGCAACACAGGATAATTACACTGGTTAGTCTGAGTATTAAATGAGATACAACACTCAACAGCATTTAGGAGAGTCTAGGGGCTCAATAAATGTTTGGTGCTAAAAACCTTTTTATTTTTTAATAAACTTGAACTGTGCATCAAAAAACAAATGTTCAGTGGTTCTTGCTAATATTTCTGAGGCCATGAAATGCATTTTTATCACTCCTAATATGGATAGAAGGGCCCATAGGATACCTTTGAAGTTTCTGATATTTGTGGTGCTTCATTTATCAACTGATACAAATCATGTTCCTCCCTATCTCCACAGTCTGACATGAAGCTTCTCTAAGTAAACCTGGTATTTAGCCTCCGAATAGGGCAATAAAACAAGAGGCAGATTACCAGACCATTAATGGAACTCAAACATTAATGTTCCTTATTTATAAAGGTCTTCTCTAACCATTGTGTGTAATTTTCTATCCAGAATTTAAGTTCAACTCAAAGTAAAGACCCCAAGTTATACATATTCTGTCTTATAAAACATGCACCAACCCCTAAACTTGGTTGAGATACTCGGTAAAATATGCCAGTAGGGAGAGCAGAATAGCAATGGTCTCTAAAACATCTTTAGGGTCATTATCCATTTGAGGATACTAAAACTGTAACAAATTTCAGACATTTTTTAAAGCATGCTTGGGGCCTACTGTAGAAAGTACTCCCATGGCATTTTTCACTACATGCTAGATATTCTCAAAGAGCCTGGGAACAAAAGTATAAAAAACAGAATAGAATCTGTAGCCTCACAGAGCAATGTTTATACCATTTCAAGGAAATGTTACTCAACCTGAACCTTCAATTTCAATAGCATATGCCACCTACAAGTAGACCTCTGTTTTAGTATGTCTGGAGTTTCACAGTCTACATTCTCGGCATTCAAATGTGCTTCCCCATGGAGAGCAGTCTCAGTTACCCTACAGGAGTTATGCTTTTCCTTATCAGTTTCCAGGCAGCTATACAGTTTTCATGGCTTTTTGAACTTTTTCAAAATTGCTTTTATCTACTGCTTGATATGGTATCCAAAACTGGTCTCAATATGGTATTTTCCTAGCTTGAAAGTTCCTTAAATGTACCTAAAGAAAAAAAAGTTAAAAGAACCGCCAAATCTATAATACAAACTTCAAATAAGGTATATTTTTTAACTCAGTCCTTAAAAATCTTTAGCCACATGTCAGTTTCCTGTGATATTGAGGTGTGGCACAAAACAAAAAGAAAACATAAAACCATGTTAGGGAGATTCAAGCTTCTGCTGATAAACTTAGCTAACTGCAGGTAATGAGCCTGCAAAATGGAGCTGTCCACTGAAGCAGCAGCTCAACTGTAAACCAGCCAACATGGAGAGGCTGCTTAGTAATTTCTGTCATGGGCTCCTGTTTAAAGATATTGCTTTTCCATTCCTATCAATATGTGTCACTCATACGTTTTCCAACTGCTCCTGCTACTCTTGTTTGGGCTTCTCTGCACAGAGTTTCTTTATTTCTTTGAAGTGTCTCTTTCATTCCTTTCAGGATGCATGTCTTTATTTTAAGGGAGAAAGTCCCAAATTAGTTTCTGAGAAAATCCAGCCAGTCTCAAAAGATGTGGAATAACAGACAAACAGAAAGTCAATTCTTCTATGTAGATTAGAGCCAGGACTATAACAGCACTGCCAATTAATTAATTTGTAGGCTTTCAGTTTTTAACCTGTAACTCAATAATATTTAATTTAATCATGAGAGCCTCAAGGAAGATGTAAATGATCCAGGGATCCCTTTCTCTAAAGTTTCAAATATCACCTTCATATCATACACTCATTACCACTGCAACTGTTGATTTATCCCACTCTACAAACTATTTTGTACACAACATGGGATACATCTTTTAGTTCTGGGCAACCACTTGCTATGAACTGAATGTATTTCTGTACTGTTCTAAATCTAAATAAAGTGGGTTTTCTTTACCCTCAAAAAAACAAACACAGCCATACTGAGCACACATTGGCAGAAAACAATGCATTTGAAACAAAGTGGTTCAGCAGCTGGTAATCTTTTCTTTTTTACAAAGTTTTATAATGAAAGTACTAGAAGTTACTAAGCTAATTATCAGTATTTTTTTTAATCAAAATTATTTTATTTTTTCCCTAGTAGCACTTATCATCTACCATTAGGTTAAAAAAAAAAAAAAAAAAAACCCTTATTATCCTTCACTTGTTACCAGAGATGTTGACTATACACCTCATTTTTATAATTTTTTTAAAAGTTTTATAAATATCATCCCTCAAAATATAGAAACCATAGATACCAAATCTCAATAATAAAAGTTCTAGCTTGTGTCAGAATTGGAGACCACTAACAGGAGCTAAAATAAAATAGGCTTGGGATTCAGATGACTTCCAGCCCTGAGCAGGCCATTGCATCTGCCTGGGTCTCCATCCTTTCTAAGCTTTAAAATGAGAGTGTGATCAGCTACCCCTGCGATGTCTCACACCTTTAAAATGTTTATAATCTTAATGTTGCCAGTGCCTCAAATGCCCAAAACTGCCTCACTCTTTGATGTATTATACTATTCTCACTCAATCATGAAATCTTGATGAAAGTTCAGGAAATGCAGTTTCTCTCCTCTACCTCACAACCCAGTCAAGAATACACTCTGCACCCAGGCCACTGAAAAAGGACAGGAAATGAAGTTACAACAAAAGACACAAAGGCAGTAGGGGAAAAAACAAAGCAGGCCATGGCACACAAGCCAAGAGGCAGGCATCAATCCTCATCACAATACTGATTAGAAATTAACATCAACCCATTTTACAAGGGACCTAACTCATTGTGATCCACTTATTTTACAAAAGCAGAGCCTGATG
This sequence comes from Peromyscus leucopus, assembly GCF_004664715.2. NCBI lineage: Eukaryota > Metazoa > Chordata > Mammalia > Rodentia > Cricetidae > Peromyscus > Peromyscus leucopus. The sequence goes on along the minus strand of NC_051063.1, from coordinate 26,754,269 downwards.
GCTTTCAGTTATGTCCTTTTAGAGCATCAAGTTGGTGATGCATTCTTGGAGACAAAGATTTGGGAGAAGGACCAAAACAATGATTCTAGGCTGTAATTTTATAAGATTGCTAAAATTAGTAATTCAGTAATAATTTTTACTAAGTTACTAAAAAAATTTAGTAATAATTTTTGAGTACTTTTTGCATGTGAAAAAAATCAGGCAAGATATTACACTAAGTAACATACTGAGTCACATGTACTCCAAGAAATGTGTTTTCTAGACCTCCCAACTGCTTACAAGCTATATCCAAAAGATAAAAATCTGAGCATCTCAACAGATAAGCATTTCCTGTCTCAACATGCCAGAATTTAAACTGTTTTTATCAAATGGCTATATTTTATCATAAATTTTGTATTCAATTTTAAGTAATCACAGTCATCTAAATTTAATCTTATTTGTAAAATAATTATAACCATCAGCCTCTACCCTATAAGATCACAATAAAGTATTTAATTAATTCATGAACGTTGGAATTAGTTAATGTACTTTTTCGGATTAACATATCAACATTAACGTAAATGTCTTATTTATTGTTAGAAAATGTGTTCCTTTTTTTTTTTTTTCAAAACAGCACAGAAAACACAAGGGGATCACAGGCCTGAGTTCGGATTTATTTCACATAAACTATTTACTTAGCGGGATTTCCTTTTGTTTTTTTCTTTGCAAGAGTGGGTGAGTGTGAATTAAAACAATGTTTGTTTACAGCCACAGCCCGGAAACTACTTCCCCCCCAGAGCCTCTCTACCTTGTATGGAATGATGTACAAATTATGCAGTCCACGCCATTGTGCAAATACTTACGAAGTTCAAGACTGCGACAGGGTAGCTCTAAAAAGGTACACCTCTTCCCGCTGACAACCTGGAACTCTGCGGCTCTGGGTGTTTGGGGGCCGCGCCACCTCCGGATCTCAAGCCGCGTCAGAATCCCCCACGGAACGCCGGCCGGAACGCCGGCCGGGACGCCGAAGGTCTAGCCTCGCTCCCATTGGCCGCAGTCGCTTTCCCCGAAACGGCAAGAGCACCCACGAGCCTGCGGCGCTCCAGGCGGCCCGGCCCCTCCTCGCTCGGCCTGGAACGGGACGGAGACGGGGCCAGCCACGGCCGAGTTTTCCTAGCCCGCTCCGGCGACCCCGGGGAGGCGCTGTGACGCCCGGCCGCCCAGACTCCTCCGCTGCCCTCCCTGCCCGGAACCCAAGCCCGACAGGCCCGCCACGAAGCCCGCCGCCAACTCGAGCAGCGCGAAGCCGAACTTACCGGCCAGGAAGCAGCGGCGCAGCAGCCATCTTAGAACCCCGTCAACATCGTGCCTTCTCATTGGCTCAAGCGGCTCAGCCAATAGGCTACGGCCATTCTGGCTCTGAGGTCGCCAAAGCAACAGCCTGACTTGCCTAGGATCTCCTATCTCCCTTGACAGGGGCTGTTTTTTGTTTGTTTGCTTTTTCCTCCTTTTTCTCGCTGTCTTTCTCCTTTGACCCAGCGGGTTTGGGTTTTTTGTTTGTTTTTCAAAGCTTTGTTCTTTCCTAACTCTTTGCCTGTGCTGGTGCGTCTGGCTGAGGAAAGTGCTCACTTCCACGCTTAGAATTGTTGTGGATGCCCTCTTCGGGGAATGTTTTCATTCATCAATCCCTCTTCTTTCCTTCGCTTCCGCATTCCTTTCTTCTTTCTTTCTTCCTGTGTATATTTGAGTGCTCACTGTGTTCCAGGCTTCATGAAATTCTCAATCCGATTCCTGTTCCTCCGTTTACTAGGTTGGCACAGTGTATAGGTCCTGATGAGGGCCTTGGAGGCATGAAATGATGAAAAGGTCAGAAAACTTCACCGTGTGAAGACAATAAAAACAGACAAGGAGACAGAGACGAATATAGGACTAATTCAGAACTGCGTCCATTTTCTGAAGTAATGTTCCGTAGTAAGATTGAGTATATGTTCCTATTTTTCTTGTAGTGGTTACATGAGAAAATTCAGGGCTAGGGAGATAACTCAGTCACTGAAAAGTATACCGAGCAAGTGGGAGGACCTGCGTTCATTCCATCCCCAGAATTCATATTTAAAAAGCCAGGGGTCGTGCCCCGTGCGTGTAACCCCAGCTCTGAGGAGGCAGACAGGCAGACTCTTGGGACTCCTTGTCCAACCGCACTAGCCTACTAGGCAAGCTCCAGGCCAGCGAGCAGAAAAGACATGTGAATATCCCCTGAGGAATTTTGCTTGGGAATTGTCTCCTGGACTCTATATACGTGTACTGGATCATGTGTGTGGGCACATGCACCCACAAAATACAAAGCCTTTAACAAGTTTAAAAAGCCTATGACAAATTAAACTTTGAAGAATTTATTTGAACTAACAGCTGTTTCATGAATGAAGTAGTGTTATGATCCAGTCAAAATTCAGAGAGGTCCACCAGTGAGCAAACAATCTTTCCAGATTAAGGAAAGGAAAAGAAACTGATATAATAGTGTGGTTGGTCATATCTGGGCATTTATCTTATATAAACATGGTCTGATCAGCTGTCACACTGACTAGGCTGAAAGTCAGCTACTATGATTTGACTAAGACTTGGCAACACATAAGAATACTAAAATACTCTTAAATTAGGCTGAATAGAAGGTATTTAGTTATTTAAAGCAAGGAGTTCATTGTAGGCCAAACAACGTACACATTGCTTAACCCACAATTTTCACTTATTAACATTATCAACAAACGCCTTTTTAAAAATATTCTGATGTACAAAATGTTTGTCTGTATTTAATAATATGAATGGATTTAGCATTATTAGGTAGTTAATCCTACTACTTAAACACCTAGTACACCCATGCATCCATCCTCTAATATCTTCTGGAAGATAGGCCAAGTTTGTGATGTAGTGATATGTCCTAATTTGATAAGTTTGCATGACTGAGGTTCCCCCTCAAGCATTCCCTGATTTAGAGAAAAGCTAAGCTAAATAATTCAAGGATTCGTGTGAAAATCTCCAATGACAAGACTGTCCAGCTTTTAAATGGGATTTACTTCTACTCAAATCCCTAAAATGTTAAGATCAAGGAAGTATATGAAACTGGTTTTATAGTTGTCAGCATTGAGTTAGTTTAATTGTTGTGTTAGTCTGCTGTAAATTTACCTAACAAAATATTATAGGCTGAATAGCTTAAATAATTAATGCATTTCTCCTGCTCTGGATACTGTAAAGTCTGCTAGCAAGGTCTCGTCTCTTGGATTGTAGGCAGCTACAATCTCTGTGTGCTAATGTGACCTCTTTGGAACGCAGTTTAGGAGAGCTCTTTGGAGTCCTCATAAGGACACTAATGGTCACAAGTCAGGGACCCATCCTTTTGATCTTATTTTACTTAACTTATTTTGTTAGAGGCCCCATCTCCAGATACAACTGTGTTGTGGCTCTAGGCTTCAACATGAATTGGGGGAAAGCACACAACTGTCCAGCCCATAACAAATTGTTAAAGGTAGAAGTGTGGCCAGAATAGTGAGAGGACAGGGAGAAAAGCCATAGCATGGGGTAAAAAGAAATTATGTCAGCATACTTAAGTGTCTGAATTACTTCTACATATATTCCATTCATGAATGCTCATTGTTTACTGCATATTACTGTACATTGGGTGGAAATGGGTTAAAAACTCCAAAGATTTATAATCATTTGCATATGTATATGTATATAATTACATGCATATTTTCCCCAAAGTTAATATGAAATTCTTAAATATCTACTTATGATACTAATGAAGTCTGATAATAAACAAGTCATATCTCAAGAGTTTTGTTCTGCTTCAAATTGTGAGACTGTCAATTTCTGCATTTTTATGTTTTGCAAGTTTTCTAAAGAAAATGTCAGTTATTTGATTTATTTTAATCAATAAATTTATCTTCCCTCCAGAAAATTCCCACTCTGGAAACCTGCCAAACCATGTGTTTTGTGAATGAAATACTTGTATTTTTGAGATTTCAGTGAAACATAGAATTGTTGAATACTTTTTAGTAAATCATAGTGAAATATACCATGCAGCTAGTGAATTGTGCTGGAATTTTATTGCATCTGGCAATAATTTCAAGCATGTAAGTTTCATTTAAATTCTTCATATCTTCAAAAACACAAAGCAGTTTTTCTTTGCTGAGGAACATTAAAGTTTATGAACAGTTTGCTCTCATATTTAATATTTTTAGTGTAGAGATTATAAGTCACACCCATGATATAAAAGATTAATTCTTTTTGGTGGCTGCTAAATCTCTGATTGATGGAAATGTTCTCCAAATATAATGAAGTCCCTCAACTATTTCTCATTTGGATAAAGTGAATACAACTTTGTTGAACATGTAATAAATGTACTTCTTGCTGAAACTGAGAAAGAATAATTAATTTCCTTCTATACAATGTACTTCTTTTTCAAAATTGCAAAAATATGGTCTAGTGACTTAGGTAGAAAAATTGAAACCAGAGAGTTTTGAATTTCATAATTGTGTTGCTATCCATCATTATTGAGAAATTATAATTTATATGAACCTTTTTCACATTTTTCAGAGTAAAACATCTATAAATAATGTCAAGTTTTCCAAGGATATACTTAACAACTAACAATTAACACTGTAATATCAGCAAGAATTGACATTTGAGGAAAGACATTTTCCATAATATACGGGATTGCTGAAGAGGAACACCTTTTGCTTATTGTCCTTGTCTAGTACTTTCAAATTCTTTAGGTCTAATGGGGAAAGACAACAGAAGAGGGACATTTAAGGAGTATTTGTATATGTTTATCTTTTGCCTCTAGTATCTCATGTACTCCTATGAAGTAGTATGGATGCATCATCTTTATAGATAGTAATTGAAGCAACTTGTCTAATGCCACACATCCAGTGATATGCAGGATGCTGAGTTACTGCTTTCCCTCACTGTTCCATATTGCCTCATAAGGGGAGGTTCCTTAATAATCCCAGGGCAGAACAGTCAAAAGTGTAGACATCTGTGATGACTAGTGTAACGGCATAACCAGTGGGATCTCATGAAAAAAGAGATTTGGGTGTCTTTTCTCCCTCCTTTCCTATCACCCTATAGTTAGTGGTCACATCCTATCAGAAAGCCTCCGGTCATTCCTGGCTTGATGCACTGAAATCTGTTAGTCTTTCCCTTCTCTTTTTAACACTTACTTCACCTCTTTAGATAAAGCAACACATATTAGTTTAATACAAAGCCTGGTAATTGAGAAGTTGTCAATAAGTAGTTTTCTGAAGTATAAAAACCAAGGTGCTCATGAAGGTTGACAGATGACTGGATTACACTGTCAGCACTTTTCCGATCTTTATTATATGTCCAGTGCCATCTCTGTCTAAGGTGTGAAGATGCAGAAGTACATAAACAGGCTCGTTAAGAAGCTTGGCAGGGGTGAAGATGAAAATGAATTATATAAAGAGAAACGGGGGCTGTGGCTTAGGAACATCACATGAACAAGCAGTGAGTACCAGGAATAGCATGATATAGCAAAAACAAGAAATCAGCTTAGAACTAGGATGGTAATACACACCTGTAACCCTAGAACCTGGAAGGGGGAGGGAGAAATATTGCAAGTTCAGGATCATCTTGGGATGAATAGTTGAGACCCTATCTCAAAAAATGTTCTTGGACCAGACTTGGAGCATTTCCTAAGACAAATTCTGATACTCTAGTTGATCCAGTGGAAGAATTTACAGGATTCTGGTCAAGAAAACAACATAATGATTTAGGAGCTCAAGGGAGATGAATGTTGAATAGTCTTGTGCATTTGGAAGGTAAACTTGGAGTGGTGTGAAGCAACATGCATAGCTAGAAGATCATTATAGAAGAATGATTAGCATCTAGACAAGTCAATGGGAATAGAGGGTAAGGGGCAATTGAACATCAAATTAAATATTTTCCCATTCATTTTTTATTGCCTTCCATTCTTCTTTGCATTTCATCATAATTGAGCACTTCTTTCTTCTATTCATGCTGTTTCAGTTTTACGAATTTAGTCTAGCCACAGGGGCTACCTCCTTTACTATAAATGCCTATAAAACATCATTAGTTAAATGTGACTTTCAAACACCCTCTACCATAAGTTGTTCACCAGATCTGAGCTGCTTTCTACCTTCTGTACCGTATGATAACCTGCATGGCTTGGTGTCTGTACCTGACTAAGGGTAATGGTGGATGAGAAATGACAGACATTAAAGAAATAACAGACACAGGGACACAGAATAGCTGGGGTCAGGTAGTCCATATGCACTCTCATGAAGTGGTACCAACCTCCTGAGCATGTTCACTTTCTATAACACAGAGGGGAGGACTTGGCTAGTCTTGATAGGGAATCTCTGTAGACAACAATCTTAGGAAGAGGAAGTTGCAGTTGCTAGTTTGGCACATATTGGTCAATCATAAATATTTGTACTTGCACACACTGGACAGTTATTCAGAGACACTTGTACTTGGACCCCAGTATGACTTTGCCAATTTTCCATGGGTCTTAAACTTGGTTTTTGATATGGCTGTGCCCATGTCAAACACTACACATTCACTCAGGACTTCATCCACTCTTTGTAAATTTACTTAGGGCTACACTGGCTCCCCACAGTACCATATTCCTGGTTTGTTCTAAACCACAATAAAGCTATGTCAGATGACTAATGACCATGCACATAGTCTCTTGGTAGTACTTTTGGGGACTGAGCCAACATATTCCCTTTTGCTATAGAAAGAAGAAAAGATCTGAAAATATTCTCTGAGTCTCCTGTGAGGGCCCACAGAGACCCTAGCTTGTGGCTTGTTTTCATCTTGACTCAAGGTCAGAGAGTCTGAGCTTGTTTTCCCCTGCAAGCATGTTTTGACCAAAGGTATGGTAACCACATACTACTTAGAGGACTTGTTTAACAGTTCATGTAAAATATAGAAATCTTGGAACTGTGCAAGTCTACATGATGCTTTGGACCCATCCTAGAAGATGTCCTACTTATTATATCTACATACTTTGTGGAACTCATGACGAGGTCACTTCTTTTTCTTTAATTCATATATGTTTTCACAGGAGTAAAGAAGAAAAATAATCTTTTACATTATATATATTTATATATATTATTTGCAGCCATCTATGCTCATCCCCTAGACAAATGTTTATATCTGTTTTCAATTATCTTTATTCTAAAGAATTTCTTTCAGCTTGTCATGTAATAGTAAGTCTGTGAACACTAGATTTTCTTGACTTTTCTATTATCTGAAAATGTTTTTATTTTACCTTATTTTTCTCAGTTTCAACACTGTGATATAATTTGCACACACACACACACACACACACACACACACACACCTTATACTGTACACTGTGAGATTTAAAAAATATATGTAATCACATAAACACCATAATAATCAGCACATGAGTAATGATTCTCTCTGAAACTCTCTCTGAAGAACTCCTACCCTCCAGCTCCTATAAACAGCTGAAATATTTTGTAGTTTGGCATTTCCTGAATGGATTCATATAAATAAAATTGAATAGTAGGTAGATTATTTGGTCTGGCTTGTTTTATTTAGCATAACATGGGAAAGGATCATCAAAGTTGCCACATGTATCAGAAGTTTGTACCTTTTGTTGCTAAGTAGCATTCCCTGAGTAGTGACCATATAGTTTGTTCACTAGTTGGAGGCTATTTGGACTGTTTTTGAGTTTTAGCAATAACAGTGAAAAATGCTAAGAAATACTCTACATAGATTGTGTGTGGATAAAGATTTCAATTTCTCTTGGGTAAATATCCCTGCATAGGTGGTTGTTGGGTTGTACAGTAAGCTTAACTAGTTAAGGAACTGTCAAGCATTTGTTAAGTGACCATTCCACTGTACATTCCCATCAGCAATCAACAATGTACAAGAGCTCATGTTGCTTTATGGTTTGTGGACAGGCAGAAACAGTTGGACCTGTTTACAGAAATATGTTGATATGTATAAGTAGGATATTAATTTTAATATCAATTCTTTTATGGCTTCTATGGTTAGATTTTGATTTTCTTCACACTCAATTTCAAAGAGTGGATTTTCTTTTCATGAATTTCAATTTACTGATTTTTTTCTTTTGTGGGGTTAGGTGTGTTTCTGTGTGTGCATGTGCCTTTGTGTGTGTGCATGTGTGTGCGTTAAAAAGTTTTTACCTTATTTAAGGTCAAAGGGTATTTTCTGTTTTATTTATAGACTTTTTATACTGTTAGATTTTAGGTCTATAATCTATTTGGGTCAGTTCTATATATGGTGCCAAGTAGAAATCAAGGTTCATTTTGGGCACCCAGCTGTCCAGCTGTCCCAGCAATACTACTTTAAACTCCTTCATTCAAGTCACTGTGTACCTTAATTGAAACTCAAGTTGATAATATAGATGTGAATATATATTCTAGATCCTGGATTCTCTTCTATTGGTCTGCCTCTCCTCCAATGTTACACCACCTTAATTACAGTGGCATTATAATACCTTTAAGCATGGTAATATGAACCTTACATCCATTTGTTATTGTTGTTTCAAAATAGTTTTGATTATCTTAATTTGCTTGCTTCTTTTATACAAATTGAAGAATTTTTAATTTCTACAACAACTACTTAGGAGAATTTGGTTGGGTATACATTAAATCTATAGTTTGGGGAGAATTGATACCAATATTGCTGAACTGGTATTTTCTTTAGTTTGTTTGTTTTTTTATTCTTTATATTTCTCAACTGGAGTTTCTTCTTTTTTTTAATTTTATTTTACAATACCATTCAGTTCTACATATCAGCCACAGGTTCCCCTATTCTCACCACTCCCACACCCTCCCCTTACCCCCAGCCTACCCCCCATTCCCACCTCCTCCAGGGCAAATCCTCCCCCAAGGACTGCAATCAACCTAGTAGACTCAGTCTAGGCAGGTCCAGTCCCTTCCTCCCAGACTGAGCCAAGTGTCCCTGCATAAGCTCCAGGTTTCAAACAGCCAACTCATGCAATGAGCACAGGACTTGGTCCCACTGCCTAGTTGCCTCCCAAACTGATCAAGCCAATCAACTGTCTCACCTATTCAGAGGGCCTGATCCAGCTGGGAGCCCCTCAGCCTTTGGTTCATAGTTCATGTGTTTCCATTCATTTGGCTATTTTTTTCAATAATTGAGTAGAACCGACATTTATTATAAGTCACAGTCGTCCTAGGGACCTCCATACTATATATATATAGCCTCTATGGTTCTATGGGCTGTGGTCTGATTGTTCTTTATTTTATATCTAGAATCCACTTATGAGTGAGTACATACCATGACTGTCTTTCTGGGTTTGGGTTACCTCACTCAGGATGATTTTTTCTAGTTCCATCCATTTGCCTGCAAATTTCATGCTTTCATTGTTTTTCTCTGCTGAGTAGTACTCCATTGTGTATATGTACCACATTTTTTTTCATCCATTCTTCCGTTGATGGGCATCTTGGTTGTTTCTAGGTTCTGGCTATTACAAATAGTGCTGCTATGAACATAGCTGAGCATGTATCTTTATGGTATGAATCAGCATTCCTTGGGTATATATGCCCAAGAGTGGGATGGCTGGGTCTTGAGGTAGTTTGATTCCTAATTTTCTGAGAAATTGCCATACTGATTTCCACAGTGGTTGTACAAGCTTACATTCCCACCAACAGTGGAGGAGTGTTCCCTTTGCTCCACATCCTCTCCAACATCAGCTGTCATTGGTGTTTTTGATCGTAGCCATTCTGACAGGTGTAAGGTGGTATCTCAGAGTCGTTTTGATTTGCATTTCTCTGATGATTAAGGATGTTGAGCATTTCTTTAAATGTCTTTCAACCATTTGTAGTTCTTGTTTTGTGAATTCTCTGTTTAGCTCTTTAGCCCATTTTTTAATTGGACTGTTCAGTATTTTGATGTCTAGTTTCTTGAGTTCTTTATATACTGTGGAGATCAATCCTCTGTCAGATGTGGGGTTGGTGAAGATCTTTTCCCATTCTGTTGGCTGTCTTTTTTGTCTTATTGAATGTGTCTTTTGCCCTGCAAAAGCTTCTCAGTTTCAAGAGGTCCCATTTATTAATTGTTGTGCTCAGGGTCTGTGCTGTTGGTGTTTTATTTAGGAAATGGTCTCCGGTGCCAATGCGTTCAAGAGTGCTTCCTAATTTCTTTTCTATTAAGTTTAGTGTAACTGGATTTATGTTCAGGTGTTTGATCCACTTGGACTTGAGTTTTGTGCATGGTGACAGGTATGGATCTATTTGTAATCTTTTACATATTGACATCCAGTTATGCCAGCACCATTTGTTGAAGATACTTTCTTTTTTCCATTGTATAGTTTTGACTCCTTTGTCAAAAACCAGGTGTTCATATGTGCATGGATTAATGTCAGGGTCTTCAATTCGATTCCATTGGCCGTATGTCGGTTTTTATACCAGTACCAAGCTGTTTTTATTACTATAGCTCTATAGTAGAGTTTGAGGTCAGGGATGGTGATGCCTCCAAAGGTTGCTTTATCATATAGGATTCTTTTAGCTATCCTGGGTCTTTTGTTTTTCCATATGAAGTTGAGTATTTTTCTTTCCAAGTCTGTGAAGAATTTTGTTGGGGTTTTGATGGGGATTGCATTGAATCTGTAGATTGCTTTTGGTAAGATTGCCATTTTTACTATGTTAATCCTACCTATCCATGAGCATGGGAGATCCTTCCATTTTCTGATATCATCTTCAATTTCATCCTTTAGAGATTTAAAGTTCTTATCAAAAAGGTCCTTCACTTGTTTAGTTAGTGTTATCCCAAGGTATTTTATATTATTTGTGGCTATTGTAAAGGGTGATGTTTCTCTGACTTCTTTCTCAGCCCTTTTATCATTTGTGTATAGGAGAGCTACTACTGATTTTTTTGAGTTGATCTTGTATCCTGCCACTTTACTGAAGGAGTTTATCAGCTGTAGGAGTTCCCTGGTAGAGTTTTTGGGGTCACTTATGTATACTATCATATCATCTGCAAATAGTGAAAGTTTGACTTCTTCCTTGCCAATTTGTATCCCTTTGATCTCCTTTTGTTGTCTTATTGCTCTAGCTAGAACTTCTAGTACTATATTGAATAAATATGGGGAGAGTGGACAGCCTTGTCTTGTTCCTGAATTTAGTGATATCGCTTTGAGTTTCTCTCCATTTAATTTGATGTTTGCTGTTGGCTTGCTATAAATTGCTTTTATTATGTTTAGAAATGTTCCTTGTATGCCTGATCTTTCTGAGACCTTTATCATGAAGGGGTGTTGGATTTTGTCAAAGGCTTTTTCAGCATCTAAGGAGATGATCATGTGGTTTTTTTCTTTCAGTTTGTTTATATGGTGTATTATATTGACTGATTTTCGTATGTTGAACCATCCTTGCATCCCTGGGATGAATCCTACTTGGTCGTGATGGATGATTGTTTTGATGTATTCTTGGATTCTGTTTGCCAATATTTTGTTGAGTATTTTTGCATCAATGTTCATGAGGGAGATTGGTCTGTAGTTCTCTTTCTTTGTTGCATCTTTCTGTGGTTTGGGTATCAGGGAAATTGTAGCCTCATAAAAAGAGTTTAGTAGTGTTCCTTCTGTTTCTATTATGTGGAACACTTTGAAGAGGATTGGTATTAGTTCTTCTTTGAAAGTCTGGTAGAATTCTGCACTGAAACCATCTGGTCCTGGGCTTTTTTTGGTTGGGAGACTTTTGATGACTGTTTCTATTTCTTTAGGGGTTATTGGTCTATTTAAATGGTTTATCTGGTCTTGATTTAATTTTGGTATGTGGTATTTATCCAGAAAATTGTCCATTTCTTCCTGGTTTTCCATTTTTGTGGAGTACAGGTTTTTGAGGTATGATCTGACGATTCTCTGGATTTCCTCGTTGTCTGTTGTTATGTCTCCCTTTTCATTTCTGGTTTTGTGAATGTGGAAGCTCTCTCTTTGCCTTTTGGTTAATTTGGCTAGGGGTTTGTCTATCTTGTTGATTTTTTCAAAGAACCAACTCTTTGTTTCATTGATTTTTGTATTGTTCTCTTGCTTTCTATTTCGTTGATTTCAGCCCTCAATTTGATTATTTCCTGGTGTCTATTTCTCCTGGGTGAGTTTGTTTCTTTTTGTTCTAGAGCCTTCAGTTGTGCTGTTAATTCATTGGTATGGGATGCTCCATCTTCTTTATGTGTGCATTTAGAGCTATGAATTTTCCTCTTAGCACTGCTTTCATAGTGTCCCATAAGTTTGGGTATGTTGTACTTTCATTTTCATTGAATTCTAGGAACTCTTTAATTTCTTTCTTTATTTCTTCCTTGACCCATTGATGTTTCAGGTGGGCATTATTCAGTTTCCATGAGTTTGTGGGTTTTCTATAATTTTTGTTGTTGTTGAGGTCTAACTTAAAGGCATGGTGGTCTGATAAGATACAGGAGGTTATTCCAGTTTTTTTGTATCTGTTGAGATTTGTTTTGTGTCCAAGCATGTGGTCAATTTTTGAGAAGGTTCTATGGGGTACTGAGAAGAAGGTATATTCTTTTGTGTTAGGATGGAATGTTCTGTAGATATCTACTAGGTCCATTTGAGTCATAACATCTGTTAGGTCCTTTATTTCTTTGTTAAGTTTCAGTCTGGTAGATCTGTCTTTTGGTGAGAGTGGTGTCTTAAAATCTCCCACTACTAATGTGTGGGGTTTGATGTGTGTTTTAAACTTTAGTAGTGTTTCTTTTATGAATGTGGGTACTTTTGTATTTGGAGCATAAATGTTTAGAATCGAGACTTCATCTTGGTGGATTTTTCCCGCGATAAATATGTAATGTCCATTCTGATCTCTTTTGATTGATTTTAGTTTGAAGTCTATTTTATTAGATATTAGGATAGCTACACCAGCTTGTTTCTTAGGTCCATTTGCTTGGAAAGCCTTTTCCCAGTCCTTTACTCAGAGGTAGTGTCTGTCTTTGAAGTTAAGGTGTGTTTCTTGTATGCAGCAGATAGATGGGTCCTGTTTTCTTATCCATTCTGTTAGCCTGTATCTTTTTATAGGTGAGTTGAGACCGTTGATATTGATGGATATTAATGACCAGTGATTGTTAATTCCTGTTATTTTTTGTGGTTGTGTTGTGTTGTCCTTCTGTGGTGTATGTTGGTGTGGGATTATCTATTGCTTGATTTTTCATGGATGTGTTTAGCTTCTTTGGGTTGGATTTTCCCTTCTAGTGCTTTCTGTAGGGCTGGGTTTGTGGACAGGTATTGATTAAATCTGGTTTTATCCTGGAATATTTTGTTTACTCCGCCTATGGTGATTGAGAGTTTTGCTGGGTATAATAGTCTAGGTTGGCATCCGTGGGTCTCTTAGAGTCTGCATGAGATTTGTCCATGATCTTCTAGCTTTTATAGTCTCTATTGAGTAGTCTGGTGTTATTCTGATGGGTTTGCCTTTATATGTTACTTGGTCTTTTTCCTTTGCGGCTCTTAATATTTTTTCTTTGTTCTGTGTGTTTAGTGTTTTGATTATTATGTGGCGTGGGGACTTTTTTTTTTTGGATCCAGCCTATTTGGTGTTCTGTAAGCTTCTTGTATCTTCATAGGTATTTCTTTCTTTAGGTTAGGAAAGTTTTCTTCTATTATTTTGTTGAATATATTTTCTGTGCCTTTGAGTTGGTATTCTTCTCCTTCTTCTATCCCTATTATTCTTAGGTTTGGTCTTTTCATGGTGTCCCAAATTTCCTGGACGTTTTGTGTTATGACTTCTTTGTCTTTAGTGTTTTCCTTGACTGACGAATCTATTTTCTCTATTGTGTCTTCAGTGTCAGAGATTCTCTGTTCCATCTCTTGCAATCGGTTGGTTATGCTTGTTTCTGTAGTTCCTGTTCGTTTAGTCAGGATTTCTATTTCCAGCATTCCCTCAGCATGTGTTTTCTTTATTGTCTCAAATTCATTTTTCAGATTTTGGAATGTTTCTTTCATCTGTTTAATTGCTTTTTCTTGGCTTTTTTTGATTTCTTCCCATTTTTTTGTTCGTTTTTTCTTCCATTTCTTTAAGGGTGTTTTTTATTTCCTCTTTAATGGAATTTTTCATTTCCTCTTTAAGGGAAGTTTTTATTTCCTCTTTAAGGGAGTTTTTCATTTCCTCTTTAAGGGAAGTTTTTATTTCCTCTTTAAGGGAGTTTTTCATTTCCTCTTTAAGGGAAGTTTTTATTTCCTCTTTGAGGGAATGTTTTATTTCTTCTTTAAGGGCCTCTATCATCTTCTTAAAGTCATTTTTAGGGTTGATTTCTTCTGTTTCTTCTGTCTTGGTATGTTCAGGTCTTGCAGGTGTAGAATCACTACATTCTAATGTTGCCATATAGGTCTTTATGTTGTTGTCTGTACTTTTGCACTGGCGTCTACTCATCTCTTCCTCTGCTCAGTGCAGGTGGTGTCTGTGTCTGAGAGTGCCTCTCTTGTTCTAATTTTTAGTCTTGGTTTAGTAGGAGTTCTTGGTTAAATTGGTGCTATTGGGCTGTTTCTTCAGGGACAGCTGATCTCAGTCAGTGAAGTATATACTTATGATTCTGGTGATCTGGTTTGGTGGCTGGGCAGCGCCTTCTTCTGTGTTCCCAGGTCACGTTTTGTTCATTCGTCAACTCCTCAGCTGATCTTGTTTCTTCAGACTTCAAACTGTAGGCATCTGAATTCTCTCCCAGATGGGTTTCAGCTGAGCGGGATAGTCTCACCAACACCTCCAAGTTGTTGGGTTTTTGCAGGATCAGCAGCTGGGCCCTGGGTTGTCCTCAGACGGGGTGTTCAGATTCGTTCTGGTTCCATCCCACGGAGATAGCTTTTTCCTCCCCGGGTGTTGGGGTTAGGTGCGTCCCTGTTCCACGCTGTGTCTGCTTGTCTCCGTCACCGGGCCTGTCTACCGCTGCGGTCCGCTGCAGGTCTGTATGTCCCTGGCAGCTGCTGCTGGGTCTGTCTGCCTCTGCGGGCCTGCCAGGCCTGTATGTCCCTGTCGGCCGCCGCCGCAGACCTACCTGCATCTGCTTGTCTTCGCCGCCAGGCCTGTCTACCTCTGTGGACTGCCGCTGGGCCTGTTTGTCTCTGCCGGCTGCCGCCGGGCCTGAATGTCCCTGTTGGCTGCTGCCACCGGGGCCGTCTACCTCTGTAGGCCGCTGCCACGGGCCTACCTGCGTCTGCTTGTGTCTGCCGCCAGGTCTGTCTACCTCTGTGGACCGCCGCTGGGCCTGTATGTCTCTGCCGGCTGCCGCCGGGCCTGAATGTCCCTTTCCAGAGTTTCTTATATTTTCATTGTTTTATTTTTCTTTCCACCCTAAAACACAATTATTTTAAAGTTCTCATTTTTTATTCAAACATTGGATAATCTCAGGATTACTATTCATTGATTTTTATGTTTAAAATGGTTTGTTCCAGCAAGATGGCTCATCAAGGTAAGATACTTACTGTCAAGTAAGCCTGATAACCTGAGTTCATTCCTTTGAACCCACATGTTAGAAAGAGAGAAATTACTCTTACAAGTTGTTCTCTGACTTCCACATGCATACCATGGCACATGTGTGCACATGAGCATATGCACACACACACAAACACACACTCTCTCGTGTGCATGTACGCACACACACAATTTAAAAAGGAAAAAAAAGAATCATTCATGTTCTCTTATATCTCTGTTTAATAAGTATGCTAGTTTTTCTGTCAATACAAGACAGATACACCTTAGAAGAAAATTTTTATTTTGCTTATAATTTCAGAGGTTTCAGCTCACCGTGGTGAGGAGGATGTGGCAGGTCACATTATGGTGGCCAGGAAGCAGAGCTAGGAATGACTCCTGCACTAACAGGCTTTCTCCTTTCTCCTCCTTCATCCTATCTGCAACCTGTGATGAGCTGATACTACCTGCATTTGCTGTTACAAAATACCAGAAGCAACTTAGGAAGGAAGTTCATTTTAGCTTATGGTTCAGAGATGCCCATAATGGTGTATAAGGCAGCAGGGATAGGAAGCTGGCTGGCTAAATTTTCATCCACATACAGGAAGGGAAAGAGACAGACAGACAGACAGACAGACAGACAGAGACAGAGAGAAAGAGACAGAGAGAGCAGGACGTACGTAGAATGAGGCTATAAACCCTCATGATGTACTTCCTCCAGCAAGGCTGAATCTCTTTAAGGTTCTGGGAACAAGTGTTCAAATACATGCATTTCTGGGGGCATTTTTTATTCAGAGCACCACAGCAGCTGTCTCCCTCCTTTAGTTAGTTGATCTTCTCTGGAGAGACCCTCACAGATATACCCAGAGATGTGTTTTAATAATCTCCAAGGTGTCTTTCTATACACTCTATCACTGCAAATGATTTTGAATTCTATCCTGGAAATTGTGAATGATGTGTCATAGAAACTCTGGATTAAAGTATGTTCTTCCAAAAGAGAAGTTGACTGGCTATTTAATCCAGGGAGTTAACTTGGCTGAACCAAATGTAAGCTCTCTCTTCAGAAATAGGAGGCAGTGTAGATTTAAGTTCTGCTGTTTTTGCATAGGTGGATTCCTCAAAGGTCTGCCCTTTGCTTGCTTAGTACATAGTCAGTTCAGAGATTAGGCCATGGCTTATAAGTAAAATTTACAATCACATTCTCTTTTTTCCTGTGCTTTCTACCAATAGTTATTGGACCAAACTCTTTCCCAAGAAAAACCAGCATTCTATTCACTTTCTAATTCCCCTACAACATGCTGGTTTCAGCTTGCCTTCAGAATAAAGCCTAGAAATAACAATGAATTTACACCTTACTGTCCTCTCCATCAAAGTGTCTGACCTTTCCAGTATATGCCTGCTTTTATTTTGTCCCCCAATACCGATGTTGTCACATAGTTATTTTGCTTTTTCCAGAGTGTACATGTGTTATCTGAACAAATGTTGGTCAGAAAGCTGCTTATTTGGGTATGACAAGTAGAAATGTTGTCTAGTGCATGCAGATGCATATCTTTCCATGCAATTCTCATGGAGTTGTGGGGGTGTGTGTCAGAAGTGAACATCATGAGTCTTCCTCAATCCCTCTCTCCCCTTTATTTTTTGGGACAATCCAAAGCTGGAGATATGGCTCAGCCATTAAAGGCTAGGCTCACAACTAAAAATATAAGAGACAGTCTATCGTTGAGCCTGGAGAGCCCTGATTCATTCAGTAAGTCACAGGAATCCTCCTCTGATTGCCCAGCACTGGGATTAGAGGCACATACTGTGTGTGTGTGTGCCACATCTATTTTTATGTGGTTACTCGGGATACAAACGCATGTCTTCCTGCTTGGATGACAAACACTGCTGACAGAGCCATCTTCCTAAACCTCTCACAAGGAATTTTGTTTTTAAAAGATTTGTTTTTCTTTCAGCTTGTTTATATGGTGGATTACTTCTGGGACTTTTGTTGAAAAGAGGGAGGAAGGATTGTACAAGCCAGAAGGGTCAAGGTCATTACAACAGAACCCACAGAAACAACTAACCTGGGCTCATAGGAGCTCACAGACATGGGGCGGACAGCTAAGGAGCCTGCATGGACTGACCTAGGCCCTCTACATATATCAGTCAGTTGTATAGCTTCATCTACTTGCAGGACTCCTAGAAGTGGGAGTGGGGCCTGTCCCTGACTCTTTGGCAGGCTTTTGGAAACTTATTCCTCATACTGGGTTGCCTTACCCAGGACTTAATATGAGGGGAGGAGCTTAGTCTTGCCTCAACCTGATATGCCATGCTTTGTTGACACCCATGGGAGGCCTGCCCCTTTCAACAGAAACAGAGGAGGAGTGGATTCAGGGTGGGCAGAGGGGAGGTCAGGGGAGGGAATAGAAGGAGAGGAGGAAGGGGAAACTTGGGGTGGGATGTAAAATAAATGAATAAATTTAATAAGAAAGATTTACTTTAATTTTATTTGTGTTTTGCCAGCATATATATGTATATACTAAGATATATAATATATTCACTAATAATTACTATTATATGATAATATTAAACATTTTATTATGTAATTTTGGGTTGTTTGTTTGTTTGTTTGTTTGAGACAGAGTTTCTCTGTGTAACAGCTCTGGCTTTCTTGGAACTCACTTTGTAGGCCTTGAACTCACAGAGATACTCTCCCAAGTGCTGAGATTAAAGGTGTGCACCACCACTGCCTGTCATAAAAAATAATTTTTAAAATCAACTATGCACACATAAAAATGAAATTGTTTATAATTGTGCTTAATGATAGAATTTGTATATTTTCTTTTTATGACTTTTTTGTTTACTGAAGTCTTTCAGCATATACTTCAAATACTCAACCTTTCTTTATTGTGATAGTTCATTCACCAGCATCTTGTTAGAACATTCCCAGAATACTTTTCCCAAATAACACCATTGTAGTTTTTATTTGTCTATTTGTCTTGGATTGCAGGAAAATATTTGTGTAAAGGAAATGGCATTCTGGCTCAGAAACCTAGGAACTTAACTATTTAAATGTCAACAATCTAACACCTATATTTGGTTACATAATTATCAGAGACAGTTTTACATTTAGAAAATTGTACTTTTGAACCTAAATATCTGCATTTTGCCTTTGTTGGAATCAATAACCATAATTCATTAATATGTACCCACTGGGTATATAGCATATTACTAAGTAGACACTATCCTCTCAATTTTCGTGACAAACCATGACATATTTCAACCATCTCTGAAGGAAATGAGAGTTCATGAACATTATATGCTCTCCATCACATGGTCCAGATCTACACCCAGAACACCTGGTTCCTAAGCCCATGTAAGTTCCTCCATACCACACCATCTTCCTCAAAGAATGAGGAAGAAGTACAAAGGGAAGAAGACTACAAAATGGACTGAGTTCCTCTGAAATGTCAGCACTATTCTAAGTGTGTTTATACACACACACTGATTTAATCCTCATAGCAACCATAGGAGGGAGCTTTTTAATTATCCCTATTTTCTATATGAGTAGACCAGGCTGAAATTTAAGTTGCAACATGGACCAAGAAAACAAGCCAGTCTTCCACATGCCATTCAACACTTCTACAATGTCCCTAATTGCTTAAGAACTTTGAGCTGAGTCAAGGCATTTGGTGGTCAATATGAATATTTTCTTGGCTCACAAACATTGGCTCTAGGATTTAATCCATGTCAGAATGAAAATATTGCTGGGGATGAAAGCACACTAAGATTTATTAGTTAATTGTATGACAATGTGCTTGAATGACCAACTTGTTTCAGGAAAGTAGTTTTCATGAAGTAATGGAGGACTAATGGGCCACAGGGCACTGGAGAAGAGGCAGGCTTGACTGGAAGAGAGATAAGGAGACAGACCTGAGAATGGTTGGTGTATGGAAAGCCTACCCTGCCTACTTTGCATTCTTCTGAGCTTAGTTTTGTGAGAGAAAAATCAAACACTTGGGACTCATAAGTGGAAATGAAACAATGAGACAGACACACTGTGTTCCAGAGAAGATGCTACAGTGAAGTACATGTAATCCTTCCTTAAAAGCATATCATACTTTGAGGGAGATTATGTGTTAAGAGTTGTCCATCTGGCTCTGCCAAATATTAACTCAGGTTAATTGCAGCTGCTCCATCTATCATCTGCATGATGGTTTCATAGTTAAGATGGCACATTAAACAGTTCCTCTAATTGGATGCTACTCCCAGGCTATAATTTATCATATGTATTTCTATCTTAATTGTGTGGGTATGTAACACCACGAGTAACCTGGAGGCATGAGGAGAAGATTCAGGAAGTCTGGGGCAGGTTCTCAGCATGCTTCTCTCAAGTTTGATCTTTAGTGAAGTTAATCTGGGGATTCATTTTCTTAACCATGGACAAAAAATTATTTTAAAAAATTCTCATTCCCATAAGTTGTTTTGACTTCTAAGTAGAGGATACTATAAAAGGTAGACTATTATAAACTCTCCTGAAGTGAAATATTTGCTTTATGTAAATCACCTTCTCAAGATAATAAATAATTAAAGAGCTTCTAAATAAAATAACATATGAGGCTCTGAATTTCTAACCAAAAAGGTTTCCAAAGATTTAGCTTGGGAAATGATTTTTTCTTTAAAGAGAAATTCTAAAAACACATTAAGTGTCCCCTCCATCCCTAGTGCCAAAGTCTCAAGTGAAAATTAAGAGCAAGAAATAAAATAAGAGTGTTTCTGTCAGATGAGGACATCATGGAAATAGGAAGAGTCAGGGTACTGGGGAGACTCTCAGGAATCCACGAGGATGACCCCATCTTGGACTGCTGGCAGTGGTCCAGAGGGTGCCTGGACTGGTCTACTCTGGTGACTAACCTGTCATCATAGAGCCTTTGTCCAGTGACTGATGGAGGCAGATGCAGAGGTCCACAGCCAGGCACCAGGCTGAGCTCCGTGAATCCAATCGATGAGATGAACAGGCTTTTGGGAATCCGGTGTCTGTGGTGTGACGCCTTGCGCAGCCTTGGTGCAGTGGGAAGGGGCTTGGACCTGCCTAGGCTCAGAGTGCCGGGCTCTGATGACTCTCCATGGGAGACCTTGATTTGGGGGATATGGGGATGTGGAGTGACTTGGGAGAGAGGACTGGGTGGTGGGAGGAGGGAGGAGGTGGGGCCTGTGGGTGGTATGTACAGTGAGTAGAAAATTTCTTAATTTAAAGAAAAATGAAAAAACATAAAAAAGAGTGATTCTATCAGGATTTGCAAAGATCCAGGCACTAATTCTTGTCTCTAGGCACATCACATCATCCTCTTGACCCTAGATGTTCTCATCTACAAAGCTATAATGGCAACACACAATCTAAAAATCATAGAAAAATCAACAGCAAATATGAAGTGCCATCTACACCAATAACCCCTCCGGCTACAGAGCATCTGATGAAGTAGGCACAAAAACCTTCCCATCAGATTGTGCCTCAAGTACACTAGTGCCAAAGTAACACGAAAATGGTCTCGAATGTGCTGCTGAGGAGAAGAGTGGATGAGCTAAGGGCTCAGCACAATAGACTCAAAGAATCACCCAACTGTAGAGAAAGGCACAGCTGCCATTCTGAAAGACTTTGCCAAACACAGTCATGAAGTTAGAGGCAAATGGGCCAGTCTCCCTGTGTGCCTTCCTTAGACTGAGTTGAAAAAGGACATAGTAAGACTAGAGATTTAGCCTTTGTCTATCTGTATATATGTGTGTGTATACATACATATATATATATATATGCATATATACACATATATGCAATAAGACCTTGAGCACATATATACATATATGTATGCAGGGTCTTACTGTACAGCCCAAATTGACCTGGAACTCACTTCATAGCCTGGGCTAGCCTTGAACTCTCAGTGATCCTCCTGTCTTAGCCTCCTGAGTGAGGGAATTACCAGTATAAGTCACAATAACAGTCTCTTGTAAGCCTAAGAAGATTCTTAAGAAAAGACGTTTATAAAAAAATAGATAGCAGACAGCAGTTGTGGCTATCACTGTGTGTGTGGTGGGGACAAGTGTGATTCTTATCTATTTTATGTTTATATATTCTAATTCTTCCACAAGGAGAATGCATTACTTCCACAATAAAATGTAATGTATATAAATGTAATATAGAGGCTAAATGTCATTCTATATGTTAAAAGCCCCCAGATTCATTTTTCGGTGATGAGGCACACAATTTTGTAGGTTCCTTCTTTAAGGTGGTAAGTGTGCTTCTTGCTCATACACAATTACTCAAGACAACCAGTCCTTCAACTTTGTTTTCAGTCATCAGCACAGGGCCTGTCATGCTCAGAACAGGATTGGCTGGGTGAAGGGGTGTGGCACCAGTAACCCTTAGGAATACAGGCCACAGAGCTAATGAAGAGCCCCAAGGAAAAAAAGACCTACCCATCAGCTCTGAATCCTCTCCCCACCATGCCACAGACCTGAGGGCACGTGACCTAAGAATGTGCATCTGAAGATAATACTACCTTCAGAGAACTCTACTTATAGGTAAGTAACTCTCCTTTATAGGAGGTATCTTTGTGTGGCAGACTGTTTATGGGAGCAATTTGAATTGAACTTTAAATGAAAAAGGCATATCTCTGTAAGTGGTAATAATTTTAGTCATCTCGCTGTGGCTAGGGGTTGTGGAATTCATTAGCACAGATTAACATATAAAGTGGGTGAGATATCTAATAGCAAACGGAGAGGTTTAGGGGCCTTAATTCATCACTGAATGAACAGCGTGTACAGTATTAGGGACTATGAAATTTTTAATTTACACAAAGTGTCCAAGAATATAGGGAATAAATTTAAACCCAAAACAGATAATGGAGCTATGCCCTGCCTGGCTGGCAAGTTGAATTGTTTTTACACTGAGTGAAGAAAGCTAATTATCCCAAGCACAAGGAGACTGCTAAAAATAATAAGATTATAAGGAATAATTTGCTGATATAATTACAACAAAATTGGGTACACACATTCGTCAGATACATGTATTGCTTGACCTGGGTGAGAAAGTGAAATAAATCCTCCTTCTATAGCCTTCGTAAATTTGTTTTTATCATCTCCAAGTGGTGTTTGCACAGGCAGCACAATTTGCATGTGTAATGTGGCTGTACAAATTGACAACAAGTAAATTATTCAAGGAAATAGGCTGGTCGTGGGTCTGAACTATCTTGCAAAGCCTATTCATTTTGAAGAATCACTGAGACGTGAAGCTCATACATCAACCGTTTTCTGACAATCCTCAGACTTATTGTCTCCTAAAATGTCATTATGGCTATTATTTATGAAGCTAATTCATTTATTAATATATATTTAACTCTGACTTGTCATGCACCTTAGCAGACATTCTGTGCACTGCATATTTTTGAATAGATGAAAGACTTTTGCATGCTTTTGTGATTGCTGTAAGCTGCTATAGATTTACAGAATTCGGCTTTGTTATCAACTTGCATTAATATTTTTTCCTAACCTTACTTTTTTTTCTTGCTTAAGGCCATCAACTATAAATGGCAAGTGACATAGTCAAAAGATTGTGTGGAATAAGATTTTCTGAGTGTTTGTTGAAGTTTAGAACAAAATGGGCTATCTGTCAGTTAAGGCTTAATTCACCTAAGAAGATGGGTATATACCAATTATGTTGAATTTTCCTGCAAAATATAGTCTGCAGTTTTTCAAGAAAAAAAGAGAGAAGATGCATGACTCTTTAAGCTCTTTTCTTGTAAGGAAAAAACCCACCCTTTCATGTGCTGGAGTTGGGAGACACTTCCCAAGGCAGCTATAATACAACTCTGAGCTTTTCCTTGGGCCTTGTATCAGGCCCTTATATTGTCATTAATCAATAAACATTTGTTGAATGAATGAGTGAATGGATAAATGATCCCCAGCTTTTCAAATAATGAATAAAAGCAGAATAATTAAGCATTTACTTAGAACCTAGTCTATAGACTTCTGCTTTCCGTGTTTAGAGGCTAAACTCTAGACTCTCTAGAGAATGTCTTGTGACTTTCAGTGTTTTGTAGAAATAAATCCTATGTACATGGAATAATATGCTTACTGTATACATATGAATGTATCTATACTGAACATGTACTTATTCACAATACAGACTCACTATATGTGATGACAATGATCTCTCTCTCTCTCTCTCTCTCTCTCTCTCTCTCTCTCTCTCTCCCTCCCTCCCTCTCTCTCTCTCTGATTGGTGAGGGAATCTGAATAAAAAGTAGGAGTGATCCAGTTGCCTGAGGTATTCTGCTTTGAGCCTTTAAGCGTGGTCCATGCTAAATGTTCAAATACTTGGCATCTTTCTAATGTAACAGTCTGGCATTGGTATTGGTATAAATAGGAAAGTAACACACAGAGGGACTGCACAGGCAAGAACAGCATTCCTGCAAGTTGATCAATGAACTTTAGTGTTTTCAACCAGGTACTTCATTTTAAAGGTAAAAATACTGACAAGATTTTTTAAATGCTATAATCTGACTATGGCATAGAATGTACTCATTCTAACAAGGCCATAAATCACCAACACTTTAAAACAATTAAGATTTGTATTAAAATGTCATGCATGCTGGCACATGTCTGTAATCCAAGCACTTAGCAGAATAAAGCAAAAAGACTGTGAGCTCCAAGCCAGCCTCAGTTATGTAGTAAGACTTTAATCTCAGAACACCAAAAATAAGTAAAGAAATAAGGAAATAAAAATGTAAACGCTGATTAAGCTATGGGCAGAAAGTGGATTAGTGAGGTGCAGGACTGGTGCAGTAGGAAGAAGAGGAAGTGGTTGCTAATGAACACAGGATCTCTCTGGGGTGATAAAAGTGTTTTCAAATTAGGTTGTAAGACTGATTGCACTGAGTTCTGTACTCTAAGTGCATAAAGTACATTATCTCAACAAGGCTATTTAAGAGCTATTACTTTCTATGTATCAAAGTTAAATATTTTATTATATGTTCAATCCTATGCACTATGACTAATATTGTAAGGAAATAGTTACTTAAGTTACATAATAGTGTATAAACAAAACTAAATTAAAAGAATATGATTTCCAATGTTCCCAAAATTGAACCCTTAATAGAAGTAGTATTTTTTTGTTCAATTGGATGAAACAAAGAAACAAAAAACCTGTCTCAAACTCTCATCTAAACAACTAAATGACAGATTTTTAATGTAAGACAAGTCTTTATCAAATGCATAGGAAGATTCTACTTTTCATGTAGAATCATTGTAGAAGACCAACAAAGCACCAAGAACTTCTTAGATAAGGTAGTTTTCTTATAGTAAGCAGTCTCTCAAAAGGTCCTATTATAGATAGAAAGAAAGCCCACTACCCGCCCCCCCCACACACACACACACGAGCAAAATGTGTTTCTAGCTGTGTAACCATGGTGGAAAAGGCCGATGACATTTTTATTAGTAATATTAATCACACACTTAAAGGGGAAATTTTCTCACTTTTCCAAGGGCCATAATATTTACCTATTTACACCTTTTAAAGTTTCAATAACTCTAACTTAGACACTATAACCCTCATAACCTTCAAAAGACAAGTAAAATGGAAATTAATAAATGTTCCCTAGTGTGCTATGAAACACTAATTGTGTAGACTGGAAGGCTTTAGCCTAATCAGAACCATGCCTTCAACAGAAATTGGAAACTCACCTGATGCTCATGATTAATGATAAAAATGTGCAGTCAGTTTTCAATGAAGTTAAAACCTGTAACCCAGGAGTGTTTTAGCTTACAGATCTTGCAGGTACCTAATGAACTTTGAATAGTGAACAATCTGAAGCACTGAAATATTCTCAGCATGAATTGAATAATCCAAGTAGAAAGAAGCCTGATGATAGAGGCAATGGAACTGCAGCAGTAACAGATGATCAGAGAAGGATTTGGCTGGACACTCCAAGAAAGCACAGGCATGTTGCTAATCTTACAGCAGGACAATTTTATCAGCACTATTTTAGAGAAGAGGTATTATAACAGGGAGACAAGTGAATAGCATTATGGATCATAAATCTCACATACTTTAAAAAAATGAACTTTAGGACTGTGACAGAAGGAAGCAAGTTCATTCATGCAAGTAAATGTTTATTTAATTCTCATTATGATCCAATTCAGCTGAGGTAGATATTCTAGCAGTCAGGTGGGTAGATGGAGAGAGAGATAAAGATGAATAAAGCAGTCTTCTTGGGTAATTTAAAATCATCAGAGGTGTGTGATATAGTCACAAAATTTTGGCATCATTGTCTGAGTAACATTTTACATGAAGCATTTGGGTGGAGAAGTGTCTCAGTAAAGTGGCAGATGTAGGAACCCAAGTTGACCCCACAGAGCTCATGTGAAAAAGTCCATCATGCTAATGAGCATTTAAAATTCCAGTGCCCGGAAGGTGAAGATAGGTGAATTCCTGAGCATGCTGTCCAGCCTGCCTAACCTACTTGTCCAAACCCCAGGCCACTGAAAGACCCTGTCTCAAAAGAAGGTGAATGGTATCTGAAAAATGATACCATTTCCTGTCTAAGGCTCTCCCTCCCATATCAAGGGCTGATCATGACCTTGGGGCCCTTTGTCTCAATAAACTTCATTTCTAAAGGACAATTATGTGTCTGCTCCCTTCATGAACCAACCAACTCCTCTGGCTATGTGTCCTCTATTGAACAGTTTGCTTTGGCACAGGATCCCCATTACTGACATCTGATTCCCTTATTAGATCCCCAAAGCAATAAGTCTGCTTGATCTTCATTAGAGCTTCCATAATCATAAACTAAATAAGCCCTTTCTCTTTATAAGTTAATTGCCCTAGATCTATTGAAGATACTGGTAAAAAATTAGGTGAGATGTGACAGCCAAAGCTAAACAACCATATGAGCAGAACGCAGGTGAACTAAAGAAGTATGAAAAGGATACTATTGAATAATGTGCCAAGGGCAAAAGTGAGCAGGAAGGAAGTGCTATAGGAAGCCAACAGGCTCAGAGAAGAAAAATGAACCCGAACCAGAAGATGAGGGAAAAGATGAAAATGAAGGGTTCTGTAATGTGTGTGAAGTGTGTGCACTAGGGAGATGTTTTGCTGAGAATATGAAATTCAAGTGAAACTCAACATTATTAGCTTAGTACTAAAACTAAGCAGATTTTTTTTAAATAGCTGATAAAATTCTTTGTAGAGAAAATACTTTAAAATTTTTAGGTTATCTTCTCTGGGTTACTCCCAAAAATACAGCCAGTCAATGACATGTGCAATGCATACACAGGTCACATCATACTCTGTGCTCTCTTCTTTCCAAGATATCCCCTTTACTTTTCAGCTGCTGAAACCACATCTCCACTATATCCTGCCTTCTAGTGCCAGAAAGGCCATAGAAAATTTTAGCCATGTTATAGCAACTGTATCTGGCTTGGGGCTGGGTGCTGATTTCTAGCATAGAGCTATAATGGGAGACATCTATTGTTGTTTCCACCCTCCATCACCACTTGCCCTCCATCATGTGTCTGGTTGTTCTCCAGTGCTTTGGATAACATCTTCCTATATTGTTCAAAATGTCAATTTGTTATGTGTAGGAAGTTGAAAGCTACAGAGAGCCTGTTTCATGTCTTTTTTAGTTAGTTTGTATCCCATTGTTTTTCTGTTCATTATTTACCATGTTTTACTCCCTGGGAACAAGGGCAGTTCTTTTGGCACCTAGAATCTTTCCCAGCCTCTCTTGAAAACAATTTTTAACAGGTCTCAGCTCTCCAAGCCTAGAGAGAGCTGTATCCTCCTATATTGGTTACTAATCACAGGCATGCCCACAGGCTATTCTTTGCTAAGAAATTGCTCAAATGAGGTTTTTCTTAGATGACTCAGGGCTGTTTCAAGTTGACAATAAGCTAACTAGGACATTTGCCGTGTTTAAGAACTATTACACTAGGAGTAAACGTATTGGTAGCATAAGAGAACCTGTGTTTTTGTTGTTGTTGTTGGTGGTGGTGGTAGTGGTTTTAATCCAGGCTGGGCTTGAACTCACTATGTGGGTCAGGTTGGACACTACTTCTCCATCCTCTTGCCTGAGCTAGCAAAGTGCTGGGAACTGTGGGTGTTCTCCACCATACTCAGATTCAGTCCGTACACCTTGGTTGAATGAGGCCATCAAGAGTGATTGCACTTGCCGGGCGGTGGTGGCGCACACCTTTAATCCCAGCACTTGGGAGGCAGAGGCAGGCGGATCTCTATGAGTTCGAGGCCAGCCTGGACTACCAAGTGAGTCCCAGGAAAGGCACAAAGCTACACAGAGAAACCTACATGCACTCTCACCCACCATTATATGAGCTTCTGGTCTTTCCCAGTCCCATCAACACTTCATAGTCTCAGAATTTTTAATATAAAGTGGTTCCTACTACAATTTTATCTTAGTTTTCTTGGACTCTAATAAAACTCACCATCTTTCTTTTCATTTTTTAGCCATCCATATCACCTTTTCTATGATGTATATTCTTGTATATTGTTCTTTTTTACTGAATTTATTATTTTTATTATTTAGTACTCTGTCATTTTTTCAAATGTCTCCAAATGTGTGGCTTTCTTCCTTATACTTTTAAATTATAGTTTTAAATGAATTTTTGATGTATAGGAGTCTTCACTGCTTATAGTCTATTGATTTGTGGGGGGGGGCTTTGTTTTTATATCTGATTTGAGAACCCTTTTCCTACCATGAAGTAAAGATTTCACCTTTATTTTCTTCTAAAAGTTTTGAAATTTTGCTTTCATATTAGGTCTTCAATCCACATCCAATGACCCTGTGGTTAGCCAATTGTGCCAGTTACTGGAATCTATAAACTTTGGGGAGGAGAAATGACATCTTTATCATACTAAGTTTTTCTGATCCTATGCAAAAATGCAATCTGTCTGCCTTTTTTTTTCAAGACAGGGTTTCTCTGTGTAGTTTTGGTGCCTGTCTTGGATCTTGCTCTGTAAACCAGGCTGAACTCAGTTCAAGCTGGGATTAAAGGCATGCACCACTGCTGTCTGGCATCTGTCTACTTCTTTAACTGAGTCTTTTAAAAATGTATTTTAATTATGTTTTATTATTTTGGTAAACTTATTTCTAGACATCCTTTTAGCTACCTTGTGCAGAGTATCATTTCAAAATAAAAGTTTAGTGCTGAAATTTTATGGGACCAGTTGTTTGGAACGGTCTGCACTTGAATGTGGTATGTTTTGACCTAGCAAGGGGAGGGCTTTTGCCTCACCCCTTGGCATTCCTTTAAAAAGCCCTTTTGAAGAGACAGAAGGGGCCAGTGGATTTTGATCCAGGTCCTCCCGAAGCTATCCTGTGTTTCTGTCTTTCTATGTACTAATCCCTTATGCCTCTCTCCTCCTCATAGGAACCCTGTAAAAGGTGTGGATGGGGCCACCACAAATGGCACCAGAACTAGGGACTTGGGTGCAGAGTAAGTTAAGTGAGATTAGGAAAGAACCCCACTGAAGCAGCTGGACATGTCCAGTTCTATACTGAAGGATAACAGTGTTGGTATTTTATTCTTTGGGAGCTGTAACTGTAAATATAAAACGGTATAGAAATAGGCTGTAGCAAGTACCTCTCTCTGTCTAGGTTTCTTTCTTTCTTTCTCTCTTAATTTCTATCTATTAAAATTAAGTAAAAATATAGGGTTAAGTATAGAAATATAGTGTAGGAAAAAACTTAGGGTAAATTAGAATATAAGGAATATAAGTGTAGAAAAAGAACTTAGAGAAGCAACACGACAGAGGAGCTGTGTTCTTGGGACTTGGAAAGCAGGCTCCTGGGGGATAATTGGGGTTGAAATGCAAAAGTATTTTTAAGAATATAGACCAGAAAAGATTCTCATAGAAGCTTTTGGCCTGTGGGCGTTGATTCAGGACAGTTTAGAGCTAAGCCCCGAGAAGCAGGGGGGAATTTTCCCTGAGGCGAATATAAGAGAGACAAAACCCTCCACTCCACCAGCAGTGCCTGAGAACACTTTTACAGCATCCTACCATCAAATTCAGTTTCCTCCTGGTAAAAGCCAAGTTTAGGAAACAGAAGTCTTAGGGGAAATCTAGTAATTTCTCTTTAAAAAACTGAAAGCTTTTCAGGTCTCTTCCTGTCAGAAGGGTACTAATCTTCCTTCTGTAGGGACAGAATTAGACTCACCTTGGGGGGGCATCTATCAGAATGAAAAGTCACCTGTAATTGCCCTAGGGGGGAAAAAACTCTTGGAATATGGCAAAACCTCTCTGCTAGTTCTGTCTTCCCTTCAAGCCAGTATTTTTTAAAGCAGATCTAAAAATTTAAGAAGGGGGAATTGTACCTCCAGAAGCCTGATGGCTGTCTGAGCATTTGGTGAGGAGTGTGGAACAGAGGAATGTTAGCTCCATTGACACTCCTCCAGATGAACTGGAGTGAAAGCAGCTGAACCAATGTTCCTGATATTGAGGTTCCATCCTGAAGTCTGGGAAGCAGGAGACTAAGGGGGCCTCCAGACTGCTGAGGAGTTTGGGACAAAGGTTTTGTTGCTATTTAGTAAAAGCTGAAATGAAACAGAGCTTGGAGCTACACTGCTTTTGTTTGACTATCAGCAAATTGATGCGTGGCTCCTTTAAGAAAGATTCCTAATAGCTATGTAGGAAGATTTTTCTAAAAGCTTTATAGCAGTTCAATACAGCAATTCCACACTCACCCTGAGGTGAGGCTTCTCAGTAGAGTGAACCAAAAGTTGTGCTGTAACTCACTGAAGTTTCATCACTGTTTTTTTGAATTGTGGCACTCAGGGGAGCTGCAATGAGTTTGGGTGATGGGGCAGCTCCCAGCTGGCAGCCACTACATGCACTTCTGCCGGTTCTGGAACACTGGAAGGGCTGGTTGGAAAGGTGGCTTTGGGGAGTGGCATCATCCCAAGTGTTACAGACCCCTAGCAATAGCACTCACCAAATCCAAGGGCTGAGGGAGTTGGATACAATGACTCTAGAGCCACTGACAAATTAGGCTTTTGTTTCCAAGTCTCAGGGGAACTTTAAGGATGTTATAAAAACTGACTGTGAACTTCAGAAATGAAGCAGTTTTGAGTTCACCTGCAATTTCAACTGTGGTGATTCTCAATTCATGCACTCTGTCTTGTTGGAAGAAAATGTAAATAGTTCTGTTAAGAGATCTGTTTTAGATGGTTGCTTAAGTTTACAAGGTAATCCTATAGAGTTTGCATTTGAATGTAAGTTTGTAAGAAGTGTAAATATGTATAGTAAATATTCATGTTAGTTGTAAATATGTATAGTGATGTTCATACTAGAATTATGTTGATATTAATGAACCAGGGTTTGGTGAAGCTAAGAGAATCTATAAGTTTGATGCAGTTTATTTGATGCAGTTTGCATCAAGCATTTATTGATTTTAAAAAGGACTTGACACAGCTAAGGCTGTTAGACATCTTAAGACCCATTCAAAAAAGAGCATTCCAACTTGGTCATCCTCTACTCCTTTACTGGGGGGTGTGACAGCCTAGGGATCACTGGGTTGTTCAAACTACTTACAAGGTCTTAGTAGGGACATGAATCAGAGTTAAATTATGCTCTGTACCCCCTCCTGACAGAGGCTGGTAGTCAGGGATGGGTAACATTCTTCTTGTTAGCTGCCAACCCAAGACAAGAGTATGCTTGATGGAAAGTATATCTCCATGATGGGTAAGGTTTGTCTAACTGAAGAAGACGACCTAAGGCACACACAGCCTATCTGAAGGGGCTGAGAGACTCTTTAAAATATTAAGAGGAGGGACCTGTGGGAGCCTACAGAAGTTTCCTAGTGAGATCTGAGCTCGCTTTACCCAGCAGGGCTGTGTAAGGGGATGGATTGACCACATGCATGATTACCAGGTGTTTGGAAGGGTCTGCACTTGGATGTGTGGTATGCTTTGATGTAGCAAGGGGAGGGCTTTTGTCTCCCCCTTTGGCATTCCTTTTAAAAGCCCTTTTGAAGAGACAGAAGGGGCTGGTGGATTTTGATCCAGGTCCTCCTGAAGCTATCCTGTGTTTCTGTCTGTCTCTTCTCCACTGTCTTTCTATGTACTAATCCCTTATGCCTCTCTCCTCCTCATAAGAACCCTGTAAAAAGTGGGGGCAGGCCCCCCAAAAAATTTAAAAGTGATTTTTGTGGTATAGTGATGTAGAAGAAACTTGAAGTAATAGAATTGATGCTATAAAAGCTTTACTAATAGATCTGCTTAGGATACATTGAATCACATAAAGCAGAATTTAGTTAAAGGAACACTGTTTCCAAAGTACCCCAAAGATAAGTAGCATGTTAACCAGACCTGTTAGGGATAAGCAAACTTTAGGATGCTATAATATAAATATTTGTTCACCAAGGTTGATCAGCCATTAGGATCAGCTCCCATAACAACTTGCCTTACAACCAGCCTTTAGCCTCATACCAAAGAACATGCCTGTAACAGGCAGCTCACGGGTAGTATGGGGTCATACATATCTCCCATCTTCCCAGCTGGCCAGACTTTCAGTATATTGTCTTTTTATATTGTTCAAAGTGTGTCTTGGGATCATGACACAAAGAGATTTAAAAATAACAGATACATGGAATGCATAAGCTTTAGATGTATATGTTAGCAAAATCTTCTATTCAAGGCCAACTTCTCTTTGGGCATTAGCCAGAGTTCGACATGTGCTATGTTAAAGAGCCTTTTCCTTTATTAATCTCTAAGTGTGAGAAGACATATCATTTCTATAACAATAGTCTTCTAGCTAACATCCTTGTTTAGTTACAAAATGATACATATCAGACATTCTCTGCTATTGAAGAAATTGGAAGTTGCTGGAATAACATCTACAAAACTTTTAGGAAAAGATTTGGAGACCTTGGGGTACTCTGTTTAGGCAAGTTATCATCTTCCATAAATGCAAAAGAAAAGATATGCTCAGATATGCAAAGCTTCAAACCTTTTTTCTCTTTTGCTGCTTACCAGAGACCAGAATATTAAGAAATGAAGTAGAATTTTATAATATTAAATGGAGATGTTACCACCACAATGGATCTGAGATAACCACTCCTGAAATAGGAAACAAATAAATGAGACCTCAAACAAGAAGGTGGCTGCTACTCTTTAGTTTGTGTGATTAAAATAATAGTGGTGAACAAAACAGATAAAAAGATTGGAATAAAATGAGGGTAAGAAGATACCTCAGTACCTTAGACCCAAAGGAAGGAACAAAGGACAGCAACATGCAGAATCCCATCTTCTGTGCACAGCAGCACCCTGTCACTCTGCTCAGATGCATTCCCAGTGTTAGAAGTGAAAAGTGATCTGACCAGCTAATAAAAAGCAAAAATGTTTGTATTCCAAATTATTTCAAAACATCAATGAAACTATTGCACATGTGATTAAAAGTGTAAAGACAAAGGCAACAAGATATGTTAAGAAGAGAAAAGTAGCTATATGTAATTATTATAATAAATAAATTTTTCATAGGTTCATGTCAAATAAAAACAACTTAATATTTTATTCAAGAGTTGAGGTTTTTTTCTTTAAACCATAGCACTACAAATGTGATTGAAAATTGACAGTCGCTCCACCCATATAAAATCCATTGAAAAGAGTAGTTTTATCTGGGAAAAAATAGCTGTGAAGTTTTGTTTTATATGGCTACAGAAACATGTTTAATGTTGACTACAAATGGTTCCTATTCTCATTTCTTTTGTTTATATTTATACAGTGCTTACTACAAGCCAGCTATTGTTCTAAGGGCGTCAGAACAATAGAACCTGGTCCTATTAAGCAGGACCCTGGCAGGAAACAGATGGCACACATAAATTGGATACATTGAAGTGCACTGAATAAAAAGGCGAAGCCGTTCATGGCTCTGGGGAACTCAGTGAGGGATGGTGCAACACTCTGCCTCACTGCCGCATGGCACCTGTCACCCCCTCCCGGGTCACCTGCAGGGATGCACAGGGGCAGCCCCAGAGGTACACCAGTACAAGCTTCATCCCAGAGGCAGTCTGGCAAGAACCTTAGGTTACAGACAACGCCTGGCCACCTGGAAGAAAGAGAAGGATTTAAACACCTCTAACCTCACTTTCTTCTTGCCTCTCGCTCTCTGGCTGCTGCCTCCCCTCAGCAAACCAACAGTAAGCCAGAAGGCAAAGTGTCCCTTGATGCCCTCTGTATAGGCTGGCCTTCCAGAGCATAGAACAGGAAAGAGAACTGTTGGAGTCTGGACTAAAGGGACAAAGAGAAGATCATCTGGACACTCATGACAGCCCTACCTGGGAGGTCCTATTGTACATGCATTCTATAGAAATGGACACACAGGTTAAATAACTTGTCCGAAACAAAACAGACAAACAAAACTTGCTCAAGATCACAAAGCTCATAAGTAACAAATCTAGGCATTTATCCTAGGCATTCAGTTCTTTCATACCTTATACTATGTACTCAGATACCTTACTATACAATTCTCTTAATTTAAAACAAATGCATTTCTTTGGGGGGACTGAAGTGATGGCTCAGCAGAAGGGTCAGGGTCATCACAAGGGAACCCACAGAAACAACTGGCCTGCTCATGGGAGCTCATAGACTATGCACTGGCAGCTAGGGAGCCTGCATGGAACAGGCCTAGGCCCTCTGCATATGGGTGACAGTTGTGTCTTGGTTTACATGAGACTCCTGGCAGTGTGAGGGGGTCTGTCCCTAACACTCTGACTGGCTTTTGGGAACCTGTTCCTAATGCTAGGTTGCCTTGTCCAGCTTTAATACAAGGAGAGGAGCTAGTCCTACCTCAGTTTGACAGGCCATACTTTGTTGGCATCCATGGGAGGCCTTCCCCTTTCTGAACAGAAGTGGCAGAGGGGTGGACTGGGGAGGGGGGCAGAGGGGCAATGATTGGAGGGAATGGGAGGAGGGGGAAGGCGAAGCTTTGGTAGGGATGTAAATAAATGAAAAAATTCAATTAATTAAAAAAAGAAAGAGATGTTAGTTAGATAGAGTGCTTGCTGTTCTTGTGGAGGACCTGAGTTCATTCTCAGCACCCACAACAAACAGCTCACCGATGTCTGTAACTCCAGCTCCAAGGGATCTGACACCCTCTTCTGGTTGCCACAGACACCTGCACACACTTATAACATACATACACTCAAACAATAAAATAAATTCTTTTTTTTTTAATCTTTAAGAAGCGTCTCTTCTAATGTCTGATATTGAGATGTAAACCCACTTTTAGAAATCTCACTGCCCTTTGGTCTTCTCTCGACCACCTGTCTCAGCTGTGAAGCGCTGCTGTGATTGTAGGCACAACTGCCACAACTCAAAGAGCATTTGCCAAGGGATCAGTCCCATGACAGGCACACTTTCTAGCAGCTTCTTAGTAGAGTTTGGTAGATGACAGCCACAGGAAACATTGGCCATGGAACTTGCGTCTCATTTGCAAGGACCTGGTTGCCAATGTGGACCATGATTTCACTAAGTTTGTATACATGACTGATTTTAGATTTCCAGTAATTGTGGATCTCTGGACCCTCTTTTTTTCTTTCTTTCTTTTTATTTATTCTATGAGCATTTTATATCATGCATCTTGATCCCATTCATTTCCCCATCCCTTTGCATCTGTCCACCGCCTCTGCATCTCCCCCAAATAAAACAAAAATTAAGAGAAAAAAGGAAAAAAGAAAGGGCAGGAAAAAATTAATAATCTCATAATGGAAGCTGCAGTGTGACACAGTGAGTCACACAGTAAACCCCTTTGTCCATATATCTTTACTTGCAAGTGTTCATTGCAAAGAGTCATTGGTCTGGTTGAAGGCCTCTGGTTTCTACTATATTATCAATGCTGGGCCCTCACTAGGACTCTTCTTGGATTTCCTGTTGTTGCCCTGTGTTGTGGAGATCCTGCAACTTTGGGTCTGCAGCTCAGGTTCCTTTACATGCTCCAGCAGATCATAGATGGGGTGGATTGTAGTGGGTAGCCATTCCAGCTTTGATCTGGAAGTTCCAAACCCCACTGAGGTTTCAGCAACTGTCACGTAGGCGGGGCCAAGGGAGGCGCTGGGAGACCCGAGATCTGGATGGGCCAGCGGGCGCTCTGTTCCTGGACCCTAGACGGTGGAGGTTGACTGAGCAGAGCTCCAGAGAACACCGCTGGACTGCCATACACCTTCCCCAGACCCCATGACCTACCTATCCCTTTTTTGTAAGTTACCCACTAAATAAATCTTCCTTTTAACTACGTGGAGTGGCCTTAATAATTTCACCAATAGTAGATGTTGGGGCAGGCCAAGTCATAACCCTGGTTCTGGGCCTGGACAGCTGTAGGATTGGTCCACCAGCCTCTCTGGCCCCTCTTACTAATGGGGAACACCTTATCTAGATTTGTGGTAGGGGTTAAATCTATTTTTAAGATAACAAGTCTTGAGTTTAGTATAAAATATTTGCATCCTAGCAAATAAACACAGGCAACATCACTGCTAATTACAGTGTAACTTCCTTTAAGTCCTCATATCATAAGTGCCTTTGCTTTTTATCAGAACTTCTACCCTCTGTTTGCACAGATGCCCTTTAATATCTGTGCCCTTTTAGTATTTCCACACACTCACACCCCAGGCAGACTGCACAGCTCCTTGTTCATGTCCTCATGTCCTCATGTCCTCCAGTTGCTCTCCTCTCTGCATTAAACACCTTTCTCATGCACTTAACTCCTGTTTTTCATCTGCAGGTCCAAATGCTGACTATTGTGAGGTTTGCCCACTTTCCCCAGAAGTTCTCCCTCCCTTCCACCAAGTTTTAGGGTCTATAGACATACCTTTTTGAAATCTTTACCATGTAAATTTAACATGGTTTGTTCTTATGTGTATTTATTAAACCAAACTGTGACTTCTCTTAGAAATAATTGTTGTATTTATTTATCCGGTGTATATGTGTATGTGTATACATGTATGTGCCTTTGCCTTGGGGAACTGGTTCTCCCCTTCCACCATGTAGATAGTTTCTAGAGACTGAACTCAGCTCATCAGAACTTGTAATGAGTGTCTTTACTTGCTGAGCCATCTTGCTGACCCAAATTGTGGCTTTAAAAAGCTGAAATCATGGACTCCTGAGGAGTTTTCAGAAATTATTGGGTGAAAAACTGTTGCTGGACCAATTAGGGGAAATTAGTATTGTGATTATTGGCCTCCATAAGTAAACTTGAAATCCCCTTCAATATCTGCTTGTGTTTTTCTGTGGCCACCACCTACAGAAAGAGACTCAGAGGAGAGTTGGGTATGGCAGTACATGTCTATAATTCCAGCACTTGGGTATGGTGCCAAAGGATCAAAAGTTCAAGGGTACTGTCTGCTACATTTTGAGGTCAAAGCCAGCCTGAAATATATAGAATTTGTGGAGGTCAGGGCAGACTAACTCAGAGGAGAATCTGGTAGCATGGTTAGGCAGATTACATATGATGGCCTATGCAACCAGATTCTCTAAATTCTTAATGAATTCTTTGGCATTTTGTTTCTTTTAATGAATCCTTTGATAAATTCAACCAATTTGGGACATAATAAAATTATATATATATATATTAAAAAAATGTAATATTATATATTAAAACAATATCATTATCTAGGTATTACTTTTAATTACTTCTCCCTGAATAAATATTAAAATCAGAGTGTCTTTATTTCATATTAACATGAATGGAGGTGAAATTTTAAAAATACTCTTCAGGGGCTGGAGAGTTGGCTCAGCAGTTAAGAGTACTATTGCTCCTGAAGAGGACCTGGGTTCAGTTCCCAGCATCTACACGGTGACTCAAAACTATCTGTAGCTCCAGTTACAGAGGATCCAGCACCCTCTTCTAACTCCATAGGCACAAGGTTGTAGCACAAATTGTTAGAAGGTCTTATTAATAAAAACAAGCCTGGAGCCAGGTATTTGGGTGAACGCTGAAAGATCAGAAAAGCAGAACAAGCCACAGCTACCTTTCTTCGCCAATTCCTCAGTTGAGCCTGTTTCCTCAGACTAGAAGCTTCTGAGTCCTCAGAGGATCTCAGCTGAACTGCTGCTAAAAGCCTCAAAGCTCATCCAGGCTCTAGTTCCTGGTTTTCATGCCTTATATACCTTTCTGCTTCCTGCCATCACTTCCTGGGACTAAAGGCATGTGTCACCATGCCTGGCTGTTTCCAGTATGGCTTTGAACTCACAGAGATCCAGATGGATGTCTGCCTCCAGAATGCTAGGATTAAAGGTGTGAGTGCCACCATTTTCTGGCTTCTATCTAGTGGCTGTTCTGTTCTCTAATGCCAGATAAGTTTATTAAGTTGCACAATATATTGGGGGACACAATATCACCACACCAGGCACATAACATGTTGCACATACACACATCAAGGTAAAATACACCTACACATAAAATAAATCTAAAATAAATTAAAAATAAAAATGCCCTCAGGGCCCTACATGTGACAATAAACACGTTTGTAATTATGCAGAAAGCTAATCCCTTTAAAAGAGAGATGTAGACTAAGCTCAGATGCCTTCCTTAGAAGGCATCATTTCCCACCATTCTGAGCTTTCCAGTTTCCATCATTGTAGTCACATGGCTTACCTGTCTGTTTTCTCAGGGTTTCGGAATGACCAGTGCCCACCCACTCACTTCAAATTCTGTCTTCGAGAACCAACTATTTTGTTTTATTCTATGTTCCAGTGGCTCTCAGCCATCCCTCCCTCTATCGTATTAAGGAATGGGACAGAACAAGGCCAACCTCATGTGTCATGTTGGCTACTGCGTGTGGTGCTGAAGATCATCTTTTCAGTTTCTCTGTCTGTGGCCAGTCATGTCACCAGCACTACATTTCAGGTGAGATGCTGTATATGAAAGTACACCACAGACAGTCCAACAGCACATAAGGGGGAAACTTTGCCCTAATCTGAACTTCAAAAAAGAAAAGCATTTGCAAATCGTTTTGAAACCAGAATGTGTGCCCAATGAGGAAAAGTGTTCTATGAAGGCATTTCAATATATGACTTGAGGACTTGACATTCAGTAACATTTTTCTTTTAATTTCCAGAACTACATTCCTATTTACTGAGAATTTGTGGTTTTAAAAGTGTCATCACAACATATACACAACTATCACATACATACACCACCACATTCACCATACCATACAGTACACACATACACAGAAACACACAAACGTTCACATACACACACATACACTGAATACACCCTAAGGATGATCTTGACTACTCTCACTGTATACTTTAATAAGCATTATTGTTTATAGAAAAAGTGTTATTTAAACCCTCACTTAAATTAGCTAATGAGTTGGAATTCTTTCCCAAGTTATTAGGTTTTTTGGTCGTTTCTGTCCTGTAAACTGCCATATGGCATCTATTTACTTTTATCACTAATATGAATTAAAATTAATCTTATTTGAGGAATTTGGAAGAATTTCATAAACTCACTTGAGGTAGCTAGTAATGCCCTAGAGGGAAGCAGAAAATGAACTAGTGTGGGGAGACACTAATCTAGACTGAGGCTGACAGAGGTCCTGGCAGACCTCTCCCTGCGCTCTTGTGCTTTCTATCAAGTACGGTGCTTGCTGCAAAGTGGCTTGGTTGCAAATAACAGTTAATCCCAGTGTACTGAAAAGAATACTTAATTCTTCAATATTTCTCTGAAGGTAATTCTTGTAATGAATCCATGACTCATTTTTCTTTTGGTTTACAGCTCTTAGCTGGATGTTCTTGGTCAGTGAATTATGACTCATTTGGTAATATTTAAAATTATATCCAAAATCTACTCATAGTTTACTCAAATGAGTGATCACAAGACATGAGACAAATAATTTACAACTAATAATTTATAACAAGATCAGTTCTGCCATTAAAGAAATGCACCAGGGATTAAAAAGCACAAGATGAATGATAAGTGCTTAGAATTCCTCTTTGTTCTTAGCACAATGGCAGCTCCTGACATTAACAACTTGGCTTTAACGTGGCAAATTTCATTTTGGACGTTTAAAGTACTCTAGACAGAGTTTGGAAAACAGATCGGTACTAGGCAAGCATGAGGCCCTGGCTTTGATCCCCAACACCAAATAAGTACATATATAAATAAATAAAGCGGAAACACTCTTCACACATTTGTTTGTTACAAACTACAGCATTCTTAGAAGATGATTTCTTTCAGCAAGAATTAGAAGTGGGTTAGGATTTAAGTTAGCAAACTTTTTGAAGGGGAGACAAGGGTTATACCAAACTCCAGTTGGTGAATCCCCTCCAAGCTCATGAACAATACCTTTCTTTAAGCCTTGAGGTGAGGAAGTGAAAGAAGCCCCTTTCCTATCTGCTTTGGAATGTGAGGATTATTCCTCCAGATGTTAACCCTCAAAACAGCTTCTGGCTGTGAGCACAGAATAGGTCAGCATGGGACCTGGGCTTGGAAATTGTTACTCAGTGAGTCACAGCCTCAAATTGCTCTGCCCTTTTGATTCTTTCAGCTGTCCATATAGCCACCCCCCAACATGTTGATTACATATCCTCTAAGCAATAATTTTCTGCTGAGAAAACTATGGTATATCCATCACCTTGGCTTGGGTGAGAGCTACATAAGGTTTGGGTTTTTCATTTTGATATACTGGAGAACTACCACAAAGCTTGGTACAGAGGAATGTGCATATGTATGCACACCACACATACAGGTATGTACACATGCTCACATATATACCTATATTAACACAGAGATGTGTATACACGCTTAGACCAAATGCACAGGTGGTAACACATGTCTACATGTATGCACACATACATGGAGGTGCTCACATACAGTGGTTATTAACTGATGGACCAGATGAATAATTGTCAGTAAGTCCTGGAGAAACTGAGTCCTTGAAGCTCCTTAAATACCATTAGATGTGCCAAGTGTTGCAGCTCCTAAAACAAGCTAGGGCCCTTCGATCCTGACAACTGTTGAGGAGATGTGGAGTCTTCAGTATTTCCAACAGCCATCTTGGTTGTCTTATGCATCCACTTGAACCTCTACAAGGTAATAGGTCCCATCACTCAAGCTGCAGTCTCCTTGAAAATAAGCTTTTCAATTCTTTTGCATTCAGCAAAAATTACTGGTGCCTTCTTGGTTCCCTTGAATAGTTAGAAGATCTAGAAATTTTGTACCCACAACCTGAGCAGACAGAGACCAAGTATTGTAAGACACCTAGTCCAGTTTTCCCTTTTATGGATGAACACAATTTCTCATGGTCAGTAGCAGTTATGTGAAACTTAAGGAAAGTTGAGACACTGATTGCAGGTGGAAGTTGTTTAAGTGGCAGCAATCATGACTGGCCGCCGCCGGGGCCATGCCAACAGAAGAGAGCACTGGATGTTGCAGTGGCGGAAGAATCAGGAGCCATGGTTACCTTTCTAGAGCTTTATTGGGAGAGAAAGGGAGGGAGGGAAGGAGAGAGAGAGAGAGAGAGAGAGAGAGAGAGAGAGAGAGAGAGAGAGAGAGAGAGAGAGAGAGAGCCCACAAGGAAGGGAGAGAATATGGAAGGAGAGAGTATGAAAAGAGAGGGCATGCTTGCTTTTTAGGCTGGGATGCCCTTGCAGCCTGGTGACGTAATTAAGGACATAATCCTTACAGAAGTGAGATGGGTAACTGGATTGACTGCATGACTATGCAAACAGATTACCTCCTGATGTCAACTGTTCCCATACTGCATTGAACCCTGTGGGCATCAAACTAGCAAAGCAAAATAAGAACACTGCCTCAGCCAGTGCTTACATGATACATTCCTGTTCCATCAATAGAAACGGTGCTCTTTCAAATTTCCAGGTTAATCTTCAATTTTGTAAATACACTCATAATTAGTGTAAATTAGCATAATTAATTGAGAATTAATTAGCACACTTTATTGAAAATTGTTTATTCAGAAATTGTGAACACTGTATAAATAAGCTTAGAATGTTGATCAGACCTAAAGTATCACACATCTTAGAAACCCATGCACCTTTCATACACTAAACCTCCTACCTCTGATTTTCTGAAGAGAGACAAAGATTATTTCCAAGCGCTGTTTTGTCATTTCAAATTAGTATTTGCTGCCTAGATTATATGACAGTTACTATTGATTAGACTCTTAGCTAAAAATAGTCTCATTAAAATACATGGAAATAGTAAATATTGTCTTAATTATCTCAAGGAAATGAGATTAAAGATGGCTTCTCTTTGTTACGGCATTAACTCTGTGTCATAATTCCATGTCTGAGGCATCACTCATGTTTAGATTCAGGGTAGAAATAAGTATCTGGGATATGAAACACATTAATTACAACACAGCAAATTGTTTGCTCTCACATACTCAAAATCTCCATATACTGCCAATCAAGTGTGATTTCCTTAGTTGCTTTCTTTAGTTGTGGTCTGAAAACCATAGATCATTCACATGGTTCTTTAAGAAAGGTCTTTAGACTTACTTATCTACTTAGGGGAGAGCATGTAACACTATGTGAATGTGGAGGTCAGAGTTGGTTCCCTTCTTCCACTACATGTGTTCTAGGGATCAAACTCAGGTTGTCTGACTTGGTGGCATGTGTCTTTACTCATTGTACTTGCTGGTTCCCTTCTTCCACTACATGTGTCTAGGGATCAAACTCAGGTTGTCTGGCTTGGTGGCATGTGTCTTTACTCATTGTACTTTTCTCTACTTCATGTGGAGTGTGTGTGTGTGTGTGTGTGTGTGTGTGTGTGTGTGTGTGTGTGCGCGCGCGCGCGCTTGTATGCTCACACTCTGCATATGGAGGTCAGAAGACAGCTTGTGGGAGCCGTCCTTTCCTTCCTCCATAAGATCCCTGGATTGAACTCGGGTTATCAGGCAGCCACAGTGGATGCTTTCAGTGATGAGCCATCTCCCTGACCTTCGCAGGGTTCTTCAGGCAACACATCAGCCCACTCTAGAACTGCATTTAGCAAACCTGATACCTACACTAAAGTTCATTCCCTGTGTGGTTCTCTTGAAAAAGTAAAGGTGATACTGCAAGTGCTGAATCTGAGTTGGACTTTGTCCTTGGTAGGAAAATGAGGTTTCTTTCTGATCTATTCCTATAGTGATACATTAGTGCATTGGCCAATAATGTTGGAAACAGAAATCACACTGGAAGGATTACAAAGAGAAAAATAAGAAAACAGTCAGAGTCTTCCAAGTTATCACAGAACACCAGTCAAGTAGATTAAGAGAAAAAAGGATGTGGGGGAAATGCCAGAGGGCGTGCCTCCTTCCCTGTTCACCTTTATAGAAGAAAATAAACTAAGAGGTACTTAAAGATCAGCTTAAAAAGCAAGCATGGTAGGGTGGGAGAGACGGCTCAATATTTCAGAGCATGTACTGCAAAAGATCCAAGTTCAGGTCCCAGCAGCTACATCAGGTGGCTCACAACAGCTTCAGGAAATCTGATGTCCTCTTCTGCTTTCCTAGGGAACCTGTACTCATGAGCACGCACGCACACACAGATGTATACAGATGCTTAAAAGTAAAATAATTATTTTTTAAGCAAGGTAGGCTTTGCTTACCAGGCCTCTAGTGCCTGTCAGGTCCACACAAAAGGTCAGCAAGGTGCCAAACCACAGGAGTCAGAGCTTTGTATCTGTTTTCCAGGTTATCTAGCAGAATGGAGAGCCAAGGGGGAAAGGCAAGGGAGGCAACGATGGTTTAGTGTGATTACAGTTGTTTTTGGTGAGAACAAAAGCTAGAGTATGGGTCCTGAGTATCACCTCCAGCTCACCCTCATGGGAACTGTCATGTTCTTACCTTTGAACATCATCATCTGTGAGACTGGTAATGACAGCACTTAGCAGAATAAAAACAGCAATGGCTAACACTTACTAGGCATTTACTGTACACTGTGCTAACCTCCTTGCCTGTGTTATTTATCTTAATCCTAGTATTCATCTCATTTTCTACACAAGGAATCCAAGGCTTGGAAAGGTTAAGAACCTTGCCTCAAGTCACTCGTTCACCTAGGCCTCGACTAAGTGAAAAATCCACCTTGAATACGGCATGTGTAAACTGCATTCAACACCTAAAAGTGACCACTGTGAT
Source organism: Peromyscus leucopus (assembly GCF_004664715.2). Taxonomy (NCBI): domain Eukaryota; kingdom Metazoa; phylum Chordata; class Mammalia; order Rodentia; family Cricetidae; genus Peromyscus; species Peromyscus leucopus. The sequence continues at coordinate 26,710,705 of NC_051063.1, read as the reverse complement.
GATTCTCATAGCCACATTTCAGAGTATTCTGTCGGGGTCAGAGAGAAGCCTGAGTCTGCCATTCACCCTTGCAGCTGGCCAGCTGGAAACTCTCAGTATATAAAGCGACACTGGCATTCTGCAAAGTGTTGTGGAAAATGAGGACTTAGTCTTCTTTGTCACCTATCTCAGGCTTGCATCTTCTGCTCTAATACATAAAGCACTGGGCTTGGGCTTGGGGGTCTTTGTGCTCAAGCCCCACGTCTGGTAAACTTTGCTTCTATATTCAGGCATACATACATCAGCCTTGTGACATCTTAGGTGTTCACAGTCTAAAGCACGCTGCTACTTGACTAATTTTTCTTTTCATTCAGGCGTAGGCCTCATGAATTACTAGGCAAGCTGTGTTCCAGGGTACTCAGGTAGTGTGGGACATGACAGAGGTCTCCTGGCTTTTCCCTAAGCCAAAACATTGTTCGAGCTATCCATACACAAAGAAAACTTGTATTACTGATCTTGATTTTTAACTTCATTTCTTAATTAGAAAGAGATCTCTTAAAAATTGATTTAGCAGAAATATGTGGTTAAAAATATACATTTTATAGCTTAGAATTATTTTAAACAAATGAATTAGAAACTGCTACATATTCCTGGTACATATATTTTAAAATTGTGTGTGTGTGTGTGCGCGCGCGCGCGCATTCATCTGTAAGTGCAGACATGAGTGTGCCAGGACTCATGTGAGGAGATCAGTGGACAACGTGGATGTCAGTGCTTGCACTTTCCACATTGTTGAAGACACGGTCTCTTTGTTGTCTATGGCTCCCTCACCACAGAAACACTAGGATTACAGGTGTTCATGACCACACCCAGCTTCTGTGTGGATTCTGAAGATTTAAACTCTAGTCTTCACACTTGTTTAGTAAGTGTTGTACCCAGTGTACTGTTTAGCTATCATTTCTGCTTTGGTGGCTGATTGAAGAAATAAAAAACATAAAAAGTACCCTCATAAGGTATCTTGTCTCATATTTTGGCAAAATTACTATAATTATTCTCTGAAACTCTCCTTATGTTAACCTTCCATGGACCATAAAGAGAATCTAGGACATGAAGGAGATGGTTTTTAAAAATAGAATCTAGCAAGATTACGTGTAAGTTTGCAGATGTGCAGCTTCTATTGAAGTTAACAGGAGCTGTGCTGTTAAAATCCCCCTGTGACATGTTGTGTAGTATCCCAGGAAGTCTGGAGAAGGTGCTGAAGAATCATCACATCAGCATCACTTTGATAAACTTGTCACCAGGTAAAATAAAATACATGGATGTTTGCTTCTTCCCCCCTGAAATATAAAGTAATTATGGCTATATAAAAACCTTTTACCATAACTAATTAACTAGAAGCTCCTCATAAACTATGTGTCGACAGCGCCATATGTCTAATTATCTTTTTTCGCCCCGTTGTGATGTTGAATAATGAACAAAACATTACCTGACGAAGTCCTTTATTTTACAATGATGTCTCTGGAGACAAAGGAGACACAAAGGCTTAAATGCCACCTTCAATTACATTTTGGCCTTGGCAGGCTTTCAGCTAGTTTTGATTTGCATGGAAAACACATAAAAGAAAAAGAAAAGAAAGGGGGGAAAGGGAGAAAAGAGGGAGGGGAAAAGGAAGGGAAAGAAGGGAGGGAGGGAGGGAGGGAGGGAAGGAACAGAGGAGAAGGAGGGACTGGTTGATTCTTAAAATTATGAGACTTAAAGACCAGAGAGATGACTCAGCAGGTACAACCTCTTGCTCCTCTTTCAGAGTACCTGGGTTCAATCCCAGCATCCACGTGGCAGCTTATAACTGTAACTCCAGTTCCAGGGGCTCTAACACACTTCTCTGGCCTCCATAGGCACCGAACACACACATAGTGCACATGCAGGCAAAATGCTCATACACAGAAAAAAGCAGATGTGGGTCTGGAGAGGTGGCTCAGTGGTTCGGTTCTTGCAGACGACATGGGTTTAATTCCCAACAACCACATAGTGGCTGACAACTGTCTACAACTCCAGTTCCAGGGAATCTAACATTCTCTTCTGGCCTCTATAGGCACTGAGTATGCATATGGTACAGTTGCATACATGTAGGTAAAACAACAAATATACATAATCTTTAAAATAAAATAAAAGCATGAGGCATATTCCATAGCTACTTAAGCAGCACATTGCCTAGGCAAACTCTTCTCATGTGAAGATGGTCGTGGCATAGCGGTTTACCTCTAGACTAATCTATTGGGCACTGTGGCTTGCATTCTAACAACCACATCTAAAAGTCTATTCCCTCCCTGCTCTCTAAAGAACTGACTCAAACCAGATAAGCATGGACTTGTGTAACAGAAATAGGAAAACAGAAATAGGAAAGTAGTTTTGTTGTTTGTTTGTTTGTTTGAGACATGATCTCATTATATAGCCCAGGCTGGCCTTGAGCTGTAGCATGAATCTTAAAAGTTCTTATTAATAAAAACAAATCTGGGCTGGGCATTGGGGTGAATGCTGGAAGATCAGAGAAGCAGAACAAGCCACAGCTACCTCACCTCACCAGTTCCTCAGCTGATCCTGTTTCCTCAGACTGGAAGCCCTTGAGTCCTCATCCAAATGGATCTCAGCTGAACTGCTTCTCAAAAGCCTAAAAGCTTAACCAACCTAGTTCCTGGTTTTCACACTTTATATACCTTTCTGCTTTCTGCCATCTGCTGTGGGATGTTCTGTATGTCCTGTGGGAGCCCTTCTTGGGTTCTTTGTGGCGTTACCCAGCAGGTCCGCATAGAGGATGATTAGGACCATGGGCCTGAGTGCAGGTGTCTGAGATGGTCTGCACTTGGCTGTGCTGGGGGATGGTCTGTATGTCAAGTTGTTCTGATTGATCAATAAATAAAACCTGATTGGCTGTGGCTAGGCAGGAAGGATAGGCGGGACTAACAGAGAGGAGAAATAAAAGGACAGGAAGGCAGAAGGACTGGCTGCCAGATGCCGCCAGCACAAGAAGCATGTGAAGATGCTGGTAAGCCACGAGCCACGTGGCAAGGTATAGATTTCTAGAAATGGGTTACTTTAAGATATAAGAAAAGTTAGCAAGAAGCCTGCCACGGCCATACAGTTTGTATGCAATATAAGTCTCTGTGTTTGCTTGGTTGGGTCTGAGCGGCTGTGGGACTGGCGGGTGACAAGGATTTGTCCTGACTGTGGGCAAGGCAGGAAGACTCTGGCAACAGCCATCACTTCCTGGGATTAAAGGTGTGTGTCACCATGCCTGGCTGTTTCCAGTGTGTCCTTGAACTCACAGAGATCCAGAGGGATTTCTGCCTCTGGAGTGTTAGGATTAAAGGTGTGTGTGCCACCATTTTCTAGCCTCTGTATCAGAGGCTGTTCTGTTCTCTGACCCCAGATAAGTTTATTAGGGTGCACAATATTTTGGGAGAACACAATATCACCACACTTGAGCTGCTGCTATCCTTCTGCCTCAGCCTTCTGGGTACTAGGATTACAAAATTCTGTCACAACATAAAGCTGTATCTTTTTTTAATATTTGAAAGAAATGACTCCAATTTTAATTGCAGGCACTTTTAGGCAGGACCAGACATGCTGGGAATAGTATATATTGTCCATTTTGCCCTTTCCTAAACCTGTGCCCACCTTCCAAATATTTCTATAATTCAGAATTCATGAGTGCATTTCTACAGGGTGGGGCTACTAAGTCACATTCTGCTGGAGCCTGAAGCTAACCACTTTGCACTCAAATACTTTACACAAAAGTCAAGGTCTCCCAGGGGGAGAGGTTTGGGAGTCACAGCTACAACTGGGTCCCTCCCACAGCAGGGTTGGGTTCTTTTCCTGGAGGTCTCTGTTTGGTGCAGCACAGGTTGATTGGCATCTGCTAGTAGTGCTGGCATCTACCTGGGGTCTTGTAAAAACATGTCTGAGGTGAGGCTACAGCTCTGCATCCTTGTCAGGCTTCCAAATAATGCTTTTTGTCGATGGCTCTCAGGCTGCACTCTGAACCGTGTGCTTTCCAATGGAGTTCTCTCACAAATAATTGTTATCTCCCTCCTCATCCACACCTCTGAATTCTGGGGACATAGACTAATAATACTTGATCTTAATCTTGGTAGGTGCTCAGTCTCTATCCCCCTGCTCACTCCCACCACCGCCATGGATAACTATTTCTTGTGTCAGAAGTTTACTAAACAAGTAGATATGAAGCTGTGCTACCTTCCTTACTTCTTGGCCCAGGTGACCCATCATAGACCATGCTAAGTTTTGTTGATTGACTTCAGTTTAATTAAATTGGGACTAAATTGTTTTCTTTATACTATATAGGGAATATATTTCTTTCCAAAGAAATACACCAGACTGGCTTTCAAAAGCTTTGAAAGAGATTCATATTTGTCAGATGATGGCAGCTGTGATTCTCAAATATGCTATCTAGTTATAGCTCCAAATATCAGACCTGCTTCCTCAGTCCCACTGACCTGTCCTCAGCCAGTCCCAACAAGGAAACTATCACCAGCAACTTCTCCTAGTTTTACCAAAGATTTTTCCTCAAGTTCTTGGGCCCAACCAGATATCTTAATTATTAAGGAAAATGAAATAAATATCTTCTCTCCATTAAAATAAAAATAAGGAACTTCTTAATGTAATAAATTAAATGTATAATGAAACCTATTTACTTAAAAAATTATCTTTCAAGCAAATGTGCTTCATTTACATACTTCCTTCTACCAAAATTAAAGAAAAAACATAGTGAGGATGTACCTAAGTTGGGAGAGTGTTTTCTGAGCACATACAAGGCCCTGGATTTGTTTCCTAGCAAAAACTGGGTGGGGTGGTACATGCCTGTGAGGTCATCCTTGGCTGTATAACAAAGTTGAGACCAGCTGGGGCTGTAGAAGATGTTGTCTTTAAAAAAATAAGGACAAAAAACCCATGGTGATTTGTTCATTTCTGTTTCTTGTGATGCTCCACAACCTCCCAACCCCATACCTAGGATCTCCTTCTCACTGACTCAGTCTGAGGAAACTGAGCTCTTCTCAGACATGACAGAACTGTGATTGTATGTTGCAGTCATCTGTCATTAATTGGGTGGTATTCTGTGTGCTACTTTTTGTTGTTGTTGTTGTTGTTGTTGCATCCTTCCATTTAAATATTTTGTTGTTAGTCTACTTTTGACATATTTATGCTTTATCAAAAGATGTTAAATTAAATTTTGCTGAAGAAATACATGACCTATGCCTATATGTTCCCCTGTGTGTCTGGCATCTGTTCATCCATTCAACAATTAATTCTTGAGAACCATAATAGTGGAGTGATTGATTAATAACCCAAATAAGGTAAAAATATATGTACATAATTGAATTTAATACCCTAATATTTCACAATCCAGGCACTTCTGCATATAATATCTTCTGTGACATCCTTCTGAAGCAGATGAGGGAAAGTAATATGTTACACACAGCACTTAATTAGTAAATTCACTTTGACAGTGTTTCAAGCCAGCATGTGAAAAACAAAGATATTAAGTGGAATAATATAAAATTCAATTGTGACATGTCAAACAAAGTCTTAGAACAACGTCATAAAAGTACCAGAGTGGAGCAGCGATTTGGAAACTAAAACACGGCTGGATCGATTTATGACTGATTTGACCGAATCAGCAATCTAGAAAAGAAAGCTAGCTCTTAAATTTGGGCTGAAAGCTTGACAGAGAGTAAGACAGCCTGACCTCTACGCTTAACACATTCCATAAGTAGACAGCAAACATTAAAAATGCCCCGTAGCTCAATGTCTTCAGCCAAAAAGAACTAATCCAATTGAGCGAGACCAAAGGAAACGACTGGGAATGTATGGTTCTGGGATGTCTCTGAGGTATTCAAACCTGAGTCAATTTAAGGACTTGTAAGTTAATAACTAGGACTTTACACATAATCCCGTACTTTACAGGTAGCCAGTGAAGGTTTTATACAACCAGGGTAATGTGATTTTCATGCTTGGTGTCAATCAAAATGTCAGTAACAGAGTTCAAGACCAAGAGAAGTTCCTGGTTCAGTCCTCAGAAGGACAGGGAGGCAGGCACAGCCCACATGCTGCGGAGACACACCCACAGGCGGTGAGGAATAGCAGGGGAACTGAGGGGAGAAGGTCGGGGGGCCACAGCAACATTGAAAAGTGTGTCTGGTAAATAACGAAATAGGAAGCTTAAAAGATACATCAGAGTGGAAGATTAAGTGAAAATTCGTAGTAGAAATCTTAGGAACGAACAGCCTTCAAAGCTGCAGTTCTGGGCAATTTTCGGATTTGCAGTAATGGTGAGAAGCCAGAAGCAGCAAGGATTTTTATCTTAGTGTGGGTCATCTTCAGCTGTTAATAGCCAGACAGAGACTATCCAGAGGTTAGGTAATTAGGGAGTGAGTTTAAGTCCTGAAGGGCAAAAAGGAATGCTTTTAAACACACACACACACACACACACACACACACACACACGCAGTTTACAGATGGATGTGTACATGTATTTTTTGAGATGGGATCCTGCTATGTAGCCCAGGCTAGCCTTGAACTCATGATCTTCTTGACTCGGTCTCTTAAGTGCTGGGACTACCCACGTGTACCACCACCACCCTCCACTTAGATGGATATTGTACATGCAATTGATTGGTTTGCTTTTTTAAAAGAGAATGAGCCAAGAACCATATGTAGGTGAAGGTGTGTGATTTGATGTGATGTCAGATGATAAGAACATTACAGATTTGATAGTGGTTTATGTTGAGAGAAGCAGAATGGGAAAGCCACCAAAAGCAATTGAACACCATTAATATGTCTAACCACTGTACTAGCTTCTTGGCACATAATCTCTTACTCTCGTTTTAATATTGCAAGGCAAGTGGTAATAGCAAACATAACTCACAAATGATTGTAACTCTAGGTCCTGAGCCTCTGACACTTGTGTGCAAACCAGTCGCAACTGGGTTAGTTAGAAATGCAGAATCTCGGGGCTGGAGAGATGTCTCAGAGGTTAAGAGCACTGGCTGCTCTTCCAGAGGTCCTGAGTTCAATTCCCAGCAACCACATGGTGGCTCACAACCATCAATATTGAGATATGGTGCCCTCTTCTGGCCTGCAGGCTTACTGTATACATAATAAATAAATAAATCCAGGTTCTGTTTCCAGCACCCACATGTGAGTTCTCAACTGTCTATAACTGCAGTTGTAGGGGGATCCAACACCCTCTTCTGTCCTCTGTGGCTACCAGCCACACATGTGGCACACAAACATATATGCAGGCAAAACATCCATATATATAAAATTTAAAAACAAAACAAAAATTGAATAAATAAAAAGAAAACAAACCAGGGCATTGTGGTGCCTGGCTGGAATCCCAGCATTTGGGAGACAGAGGAAGGAGAATGAACGCAAGCTCAAGGGAATCCTAGTCTACATAGAGAGTTCTATTCCAGACAGAGCAACAAAGTAGGACTGTGTCCCAATAAGAAGGAAAGAAAGAGAGGGGGTGGAAGGAAGAGAGGGGGAGGGAAGAAGGAAGCCCGATGTTTGCATATCTGTTCTTTTGCTAGATAACAATGCATTGGAATGCATCAGAAATGTCTTTCTGTGCTTACTTTTTAGAAAATACTTTCTTTGAGTTTCAATGTACTTAGAGTCCTAAGGGATGACAATTGACATAAATATGTAAAATTTTCACTGAATCAATACACTTGCTTTGCTTTTTTTTCCTTTTAAAATCTAAAAATCTGGCAAGTTCTCTAAAACTCTATCACTCATGTCTCTTGGGAAGAAATGTGAGAATCAGATAGTGTAAGCCTCTGTAGTCTGAGTCTCAAGATGTCTCTGCTGGTGCTCACGGCTATGAGAGAAGAGCTGTCAGCTTGATTTCAGGAGCAGCAGTGGTGGAAGACTAGAACTTGTCTCCTGACCACAGATGTGCAGAAACAGCTTTGGAAGCCAGAGACACCCTAACCCTTGTCTGCTCCTCTGCCCCACACTTTCCCATAGTAATCATGTACACTCATGAATCACAATATTAATTTAGCTCTATTGATAATACTGTCCCTAAATAGAAACAACAGAAAAATTGAGTTTCTTAAAAAGCAAGTAGAAATTGGAACTTTGTGACTAAGTATATAAGACAGCACAATTAGACATCAATGTTAATCACTTCTGATCTAACTTTGAGTAGAAGTCTTTCAATAAAAAAATAGCTATCTTAGCCCCTCCTTTGTGGTCTCCACAAAAGAGAAATCATCTGTAGATGGGCTGTATTCTCCAGCATCTAGCACCCAATTATGATGCGCTTAGTTTTGTTGGGGACATGATATTCTTTATACAGAGAGACATAGACATGTGTGCTATGCTTGTGGGACGTCTCCTTCAAATGCCTGGGCTCTGCAGCTGCACACCACTCTCCAGCTATCATTAAAACCACCCCTCTTCCCAGGCACTAAATTTCGATTTTCCCATTCATTTCAAGTCATATAGCTCCATTCCTGGTCCAGTCTCGAGTTTCAGTTATTGCACTAACTAATCCCCAGCTCCTTCCCCACACCTACCCATTTCACTAAGGAGGTTTAATGAAACTTCACTTTTGTTTTATTGTGACAAAAATAAAAGCAAAATCCAAAGTGA